>NC_134488.1:16261451-16561451 GCF_040206685.1 Ascaphus truei
CATCGCTCGTTTGACTGCCCCATACAATTAAGCCACACTCCCCAAGTCTAAATCGTACCCCCTTTCTGTGCCTGAGACCGAGGCTATGTCTACCTACATCCAGGAAAACCTCAAGAGAGGTTTTATCCGGAATTCCACCTCTCCAGCCGGGGCTGGATTCTTTTTCGTGAAAAAAAAGATGGCTCAACAAACTTTCTGTTAAAAACCGGTATCCCCTTCCTTTAATCTCCGAACTTTTTGATCGGCTCCAAGGAGCCTCTATATTCTCCAAACTCGACCTCAGAAGGGCGTACAATCTGATTCATATAAGGGAGGGCAACGAGTGGAAAACCGCTTTCAATACACGCAGCGGCCATTATGAATACCTCGTGATGCCGTTTGGCCTCTGCAACGCCCCAGCCGTATTCCAAGAATTCATTAACTAAATCTTTCAGGACATTCTGGATATCTTCGTCATAGTGTACTTAGATGACATTCTCATTTTCTCCAAAAAACCTAGAGGAGCATATCCACCACACCAGGGTGATTCTTTCTCGTCTCCGCGCAAACAAGCTCTACGCTAAGATGGAGAAATGTCTCTTCCACTAATCTTCCACAGCCTTTCTGGGTTATATCATTTTCGACAAAGGCTTCACTATGGATCCGGAGAAATTGAGGGCTATTCTGGACTGGCCGTTACCTAATTCCCTAAAAGCAATCCAGCGCTTCCTCGGTTTTTCAAATTACTATCGGAAATTAATCCGCAACTTTTCTAATACAGTCCTCCCCATTACCGCCCTTACCAAAAAAGGGGCCGACCCTTTGTTATGGTCCCCTGAAGCCACCAAGGCGTTTGAATTCCTCAAGAGAGCCTTCGTCTCCGCTCCCAACCTTCGTCACCTGGACACGTCTCTTCCCTTTACTCTTGAGGTTGATGCCTCTGATATTGGAGCAGGGGCAGTACTATCACAAAGGTCCACTCCTCAAGACAAACTCCACCCTTGTGGCTTCTTTTCTAGGAAATTTTCTTCGGCCGAGAGAAATTACGACTCGGGAACAGGGAACTCTTGGCGATCAAGCTAGCCTTACAAAAATGGAGACACCTCCTCCAGGGTACCAAGGAGCCGGTAGCCATCCTCACCGACCATAAAAATGTATTGTATATCGAGGGGGCCCGTAGTCTGGGTTCTCACCAAACTCGCTGGGCACTTTTTTTTCCCGTTTCAACAATACGATCTCGTACATTCCAGGCACCAAGAATGTCAAGGCCGACGCACTTTCATGTCAGTTCTCTACAGAAGAGAAATCCGACAAGGTTACGGAAACTATCCTGCCTTCAAATTGCATAATTTCCGCCAATACGTTTGACATCCTGGATAAAATCCCGGAAGCCCAGGCCCATATTCCCAGGAGATTAAAAGTGCCAGAAGGACGCCTGTACGCCGCTCCACATTTTCGCCACAAAATCCTGGATTGGGGGCGTTCATCCAGATCGGCTGGTCACCCTGGTTTTAAAAGGACGCTAGACTTAATTAAACGTACCTTTTGGTGGCCAAAGATGAGCAAGGATATTGAGGACTTCACGAAAGCTTGTCCAGTATGCGCACAGAGTAAGTCCGTCCGACATAAGCCATCGGGTCTCCTTCTGCCTCTTCCCATCCATGAATGCCCTTGGACGCATGTATCCATGGATTTCATAGTGGAACTTCCACCCTCCAAAGGGATGAATACGATCCTTGTAGTAGTGGATATATTTTCCAAGCAGGCACATTTTGTAGTTCAACAAGACTAAAGACAGATGTCAACAGAGCCAGTGCTACAGCAAAAATACTTATTCCACCCTATCAGATGTCCCCCTTTTTAACTCATGTGTGCCTTTATTTAATTAATCAGGTATGCAATCTTATACCTGCCCTGATTATTCCTCCCATGAGGGAGGAGTTAAGAAGTTTTGCTATTTCCAGCTGACTCACTGATCTGATGATGCATACGTCACATTAACAGCGACTACATATACAGCCTCAATTAGTCATCACATCAAGCCCCCGGACGAAGCAGGTGGCGAAACGTGCGCGTCGGGGCTCTCTTGTCTGTCCAGGTTCCAGCGGTGTCCCCAGCTGTTCTACTCCTTCCTTACTGCAGTTTCAAGTTTGGCACCATCACTACTTATGGAGCGTGCACACTATGGCGGCTGAAATCATTTGAATCTACTATCATCCTTGCAGTCACAGACGTTCAGTTACTTCAAACCCCCTTGAACTTGTGCTAAGTATTTTTGTTGTAGCACTGGCTCTGTTGACATCTGTCTTTAGTCTTGTTGCCCTACTGTGTGTGCAAATCTAATGCGCACTGCCACTGTGTTATGCCATTTCATTCATTGTTACATGCACTTTATTCTTAGGACATAAATCAATAGTACTGCTGACCGGCCGGTCCAAGTGTTAGGAAGCATATCATTTGCTTCCACACTACTAGGTTAGGATGTCTGTTTCTCCATTTGGGATTTATCATTGATGCTCATACTGTATGGCTACCCTTTTACATTTTTTTTCCATCTTCCTGTGTCTCTACATGTGATATTTGCTATTATGCTAGTTAGATCAGGTTTTGTATGGTTATTTTGTAGTACTAGTGTAGCCCTTTTGATCTCAAATTTTTTCATTGTTCAGTAATTACAATATTAGCTTTGTAGACACTGCGGACATTTTTATTATTTGTGTAATGTGTTTAAATACGTTTTTATATATTTTTGTATGCTAGAGTGCTATTTTGGGATTCTTTTTGTTCTTTGTTTCTGTTGCCATATATTTGTGTGTGTGTGTGTGTGTGTAGCACTTCACAAAGAAAAGCTGTAACTAGAAGTGGGTATAGGCAAACAGATAACAGGCACACCGGGTCTTTATAGAAAAAATGAAAAATGAACTGACTCATATCCACATTTGGCTAATAGTAGTCTTGAGAAAGGCTTTATTAATTACTTGAACCGTCGATATGAGTTGTGCGTGTGTGGTGTGGGGGAGTCACTATCTATCTATCTATCTATCTATCTATCTATCTATCTATCTATCTATCTATATATAAATCATCTTTCTTTATATACCTATATAGGTATATATATATATATATATATAGCTCAAGCCCGTTATAGCGTGATCCGCTACAACGCAGAACCGCATATAACGTGGTTTGAGCGTGGCTCCGGATTTAGAACATCTCCAAGGGTTTTTTTCTTTTAACATATCTATTCAATGCTTTATTGCTGATGGTCACACACACACACACACACACACACACACACACCTCCTGTGACCTTATCTCCTATTAACGTATTTTGGTCAGAAGTGGAACTGCATCTTTAATATCAGGTTAGCCTGACTCTTGGAAGTTCATCGAGCTCCTCCCCCTTTCCCCCCTTGCCATCCAGCACCACGGCTGTTGGAAGTGAGATTTGTGGTGCGTTTTTTCCATTTGTAAGTTCACTGTGAGTGCTGGGCTGGAGTACGTCCGCTGCTCATGATAGATCTAACCTGTCAGGGCCGAGGCCCTACGAGACTTCTTCTGCTCTGGCAGCGCAAGAGTTCCTGAGGCACACAGCCATTAGTGACAAACAGCCGGGCACTCAGACAGGTATGGGGAGGGAAGGGAGCTGGGGCGAGGGAGTTTGAGAAGGGAGAGAGGTGCACTTGGAGTGGGGAAAAGAGATCAAAGGGGGGCTAGAGAGGGGCAGGAGCCGGCTTTCTAATAGAAACGCTCCTGCTCCGGTCCCATGGCTCCCCGACTCCCACTGGTATCAGCTGTGTGTTGTATTCCTGCTGCACCCTCCGGCTGAACATGGACTTCTGTGGCTGCCACCACCAGGACCTCTGCTGCTGCTCCCAGATGTCGCTGCGGTCTTCCTCACTAATCTTCTTCACCTTCCGTCGCCGGCTGCAGGTAAGTTATGAACTATTTTCATTTACAGTGACATTACCCGGTGCCAGTTCCTACCTAGTCCCGGGCCCAGCCCCTTGCTGCCAGGTCCGGTTAATGTCCGGGTAGCTGAAAAACCCCGGGTAGCGGGTAATTACCCGGTGCTCAGTACATCACTACTTGATAGTAGAAAAAGACATGTGTTTGCCAATTTTCAGGTGCCTATTAAAATGTCATATTTTTCTATGTTAGATGGTGTTTCCATGAATCAGTCTACCATATCTACTTCTTCCTCATCATTATCATCCTGCACTTCCGCTCTCCACTGTGACTTAAAAAGTCAAAGCACAAAAGGAATAGCACATATATTTCCAAGTAATGTCATCAAGATATCCGGTTATGAATCAGTATTTAACTTCAGCAAGTTACAGACAAAGGGTGATATGTCCCGTATCAAGTGTCGCAAAGTGGAACATTCGTCCAAAACAGGTGCAAATTGCATTTTGACAGTGTGTGCTACTTTGTACCAAAGGGTTTTGCAACAATTTTAATCCCCTTGCCAGACAGTATTTTTTTTAAGTCGATATAGGAGTGAGAGCAGTGGTTTCCAACCTTTTTTTGGTTAAGGAACCCTAAGTGAAATTCTGAGGAACACAATTCCCATGTCTAATAGAAACTCTGATCAGATACATTGTCAATTCTTCCATATTTGATACAATTTTCAATTGACCAAAAAATTGCAGGGAACCCTTTAGGGATGCACGGGGGGAACCCAAGATGGCCACGACCAAATGTTCCATTACGGGTTTGAGGTGACGTTAATCTCTGCTCCTAAATGATCAGCCTAATGTAAGAAGCAACGTTAACTAGCTTCATACATATGCTAATGATTCCCACTGAAAAGCTGCCCTCCATTGTTTTGGAGAAAATTGCTTCTTTTGATACCTATCCTCCAAAGTGTACTGAATATAGAAAGAGCACTGCTTAATGACATACACTGGCGACACACTTTATTCGAGCTCGGCTAGTCCCACGAATTCGGGTATACCCGGGTGTATTGAGGTTTGTGACTGTTTTCTGCCCGAGTGCATTGAGGTATTTTCCAAGCAGGGATTGAAGCATTTTATTCCCGCTGGCTGCAATACTGCACAGTATATATATATATACTGCATTACAATTCATGAATTAATGCCATCTGGTAGACACGCGAAGCATTGCAGCCTATTAAATCCTAATCATTATCATTTAACAGATCAGCCGCCCGTCAGCCAGGCATGAACCCAGGCTAGGAAGGCAAATGCAACGGGGCTTGTCAGAGGTGAGGAGTGGCGCATTCCAGGTATCTGCCAGGTACATACCGGGTATTTGCTCGAATAAAGTGTGTCGGTGCAGTAGTCTCTATTTTCCTTCAACGCCACTTCTGACTCATTACATTGGATAGAGCTAATGCTGGAAATAGAGACAAAGGATTATGCAAAGTGAAAGAAAACTGGGAATAGCAGCAGCAAAGTACATATAATGGGATGTTTACTATGAGGAATCACATGAGAATCCACCACAAAAGCCCAATGTGCTAAATATTATACATAAACACACAGTTTCTTCTGCATTGTCTACTATTAGTCCTTTTGTTCTCTGGGGGCAACAGGACAAAAGCAGTGAAATGAGTCGAGTTCCCATGAAATTAGAGCAACAAGAAAATATTTGTTAGAAGTAAGCAAACTCGCCTGATGGTGGTGGGTGTGGTGACAAATAGCAGAATAAGGTCTATGAATACAAAATGACTAGTATAGCATACAAAGTGAAATCCATATGGACAGAGATATACTGTGTGGGATTTGGGGAAACCCAGTTTCAAAACCAACACATCTCCTCTGAAAGCTGCCCCAGGATGAGAGCAGCAGAGGGAGTGGGACCATCAGGGAGTAAAATGGAACAGAAGCCAGAGGAGAGGTTCTGGGTTCCTGGAGATGGTGAGTAAGCTATTGGTGAGGGAGATGAAACGGCTGGAATATCAGTCCAAGTGGAGAGAAAGAAGGAGCAGTAAATGACTGAAAATAAATCACTAGCAGGTGACTCAGTGCGGCAGAGGAATGACATTACGGGAACTAATCTCCCAGTAATCACGTCACAGTAACCATTTGTATTCATGTGCTATATATTAAAGGACTACGTGAATCAAAACGTTTATAAACAGGTATAGCCCTGGTAGGTTTGGGCTATTATTCTGTCCTCCTTCTGTGCAATAATACCTGGTAAGGGCAGGTTTGCCAGGAGTTAAGGTGGGTTCTCCCCACTCACTGCAGATCAGTGAGGCAGAGAATGCAGTGCAGTCAGGCCTGTGTCCAATAAGGGACGGGGGCAGGCTCTTGTTGTATCTGTCTTAATGATCTGCATTTCCTGTATTGAGTCAGTTGCTCCTACCCTGAGAGGAGCTGAGTCTTACATAACCGAGCTGTCAGGGACCTGGCAGACTTGAGGCCCTCCCCCTGGGAGAGGCTGGTAGACTGTTCCCACTACTCTGATAGGGGGTAGTGGAAGAGCTAGGCCTGCTTCCAGGGCCCTGACTGGGAGTGAAAGGCCAGGGTCATTCTGAGAAGTACTGCTGTGTTACTGTGTTCCTGTACTGCTGTGTATGCTGTTCCAGTGAATGCTGTTGGTGCAATAAAGTGTTCCTGATTTATAAAGAAGCGGTTGTGAGACTGGAATCTCTCATCCCTGAGTGGGACGTTCTATTCCAGGGATTCCACCCCATATCCTGGGGCCTGCAATAGATGGAGGCACTGTCACCGTGAGTACGTACTAGGTATGTCCCCAGAAGCCTGTCCTGACCTTCCCCATAATACCATCAAGCGGGAGACTCAGGAGTCCTGTAAGCCAGCAGGTGCGCCACACTATTATGCCTTGTAACCAGAGCAGCATTTCCCCTAGGAGACCCTATTTGCGATTGGGTGGGGGAATACCCGTTACACAGGGTTGTGTGGTTTAATGTTATTGCTTCTGGTTGAACAGTTCAGTTTAAACCTATGCAGGATCATTGCAGGCTGGTGGGAGCACTGCTGAATTTTCATATAAAGGATTAGACAACTGTATGTGGGAATCAGTATTTGTGGTACTTTATTTGGAATATTTCTCCTCTAACTGTTGACCAGCTTTGTCAATTAATAACAATTGCTCTACTCTTTCTTTGACATACAGTACACTGTGGTTGAATCCGTGTTTAAACATACAAGCAAAGGACACACGGTATAAACCTTTCTCAATGTTTTCATTATCAAGTTGTCCTGAAGGATATCATTCAATTGCAGAAATCTAGGAGTTTAGCTGATACATTATCCTATTATATATATATATATATAATCAGGGGGAGTCACGTGATAGTGACATAACTAGTTATGACAAGGTGCTGACGTCAGCACGCATGGCGGTATAGAGGAGGTCTCTGTATCTGACGGATAGCCTGGTTGCAAACGCTGCACATGCGGTCTGTATCCAGAGCATTCAGCTGACCGGAGGACTGGCATTAATGTGCTGAGAGACTGGCTGATCGAGTGTAGCATTGCGGAAGTGCGACAGGAGTTTCCAGCAGCTGTACCATGCCAAGGCAGAGTATTACATTGGACCCCTCCAACCCAGCTGACGTACCCCTTAGAGATTTCTCTCAAATGTTCAGTGTTTTTTTAAATCTTGTAAGTGTGATTCCTAGGGACTGCGTGTCATATTAAATGGACTTTATTTTTATACCGTTAAACACTATGGAGCCTGCACTTCTCTTTGTTTTTTTTTTCTGTAGATTTTATTGTGGGTGGCTATACCACATCAAAGGAGCTGCAACGAGCCAATAGTTATATGGTGGTCTGAATCCTTTCAATTGCATTACATTCTCAGTGGATCCGGATGGACTCTAATGGTGAACTCTAAGGTCCTCATTCAGAGAGGGTTGATCAAAATTATAGCCAGGGCATTTAAAATGATGGTTTTTTGGGTGTTGCTATCACGGTATTCAGAAAGGCTCGATTACCTGTGATAGCAAAATTCCCAAAATGGAAAAGTTGCTGCCAGCGAGAGCATCGAGCCTCTGAAAAGGCCTGCACCAGCGATTCATTTCTGCTGCAGAGAGAGCGGCTCTGAGAGAGCCGCCTCTGCCAGCGAAAATCTCGCCCGCAAATTATTTATTTAAATATACATTTCTTTCATAGTGTATATGTGCAGGGGGTCTCCGGAGCTGAACCACGTTGGTTTTATGTCCGGGGACCCCCTGCTTCCCGAGATACAGGCCTGTTTATGGGGTGCCGGTATCTCCTATGCAAGGAAATGTCCCGGTCACGTGACGCGGGACATTTCAATGCAGAGGGATACCGGCACCCCATAAACAGGCCTGTATCTCGGGAAGCAGGGGGTCCCCGGACATAAAACCAACGTGGTTCAGCTCCGGAGACCCCCTGCACATCTACACTATGAAAGAAATGTATATTAATAAATATTTTAAGAAACATCAATACACGCCCCCCCCCCCCCTCCGCCCAAACCCATACAGTACAGTAATGGGCAAAATAACTATTATCCAGATATGGATAATAGATTATTTGGCCATTATTAAACACTGCATTAGCATACAAAAATAAAGTAAATAAATACAGTTATACTTACCACAACAGCAGGTCCCTCTGTCCTCCATAGCAAGAAAGCATATACAATATACTGTACAGTACATAATAAAGACATTCTAATGGCCCCTAACTTCTTAATCACCTTAGCGGTTACTAACCGCTATAGTCATTAAGGGGTTAACCCACCCTGACCCGAAACAAACCCGGGAGGCCTAAGCACCCACCCCTGACTGACTATACCCACCCTGTACCCATTGAGTAGTATAGTGGTACATCATACCCATATAATAATAATATGGGCATGATAAGCCTCTATAGCACTCAATGGGCACCCTAATTACAATACATTAATACACAAGACACACAATAATAAAACATAACTAAACTCCAAAAAAACACACTTCACTAAATAAAAACAGTAGCCAGCTAATCCAATCAATACAAGCAATAACAACATCAACAATGAATTAATTAAACCATGAACAAATCAAACCAATTCATTCCTAAACCAACTCAAAATGAATAGTAACACTAACCAATCCAAACAATTAATTACTACAACATTAATGAATTTAAACAGTAAAATAGAAAGAAAGAAATTCTAACAATATCTGAAATAACCATAAAACGCATTAGCTAACATAATACAACATTAACTACAAACGAACACCAATCGCAAACATTTTATTACCATTAAGCATGGAAAAACAAACAATCACATCCACATAATAAACTGAAATGAAAAAAAGCAACAGCAATACCAAGCCAGAAATGCCCCCCAAATATTGTCATAATAATGTACTAATCTGTACCCTAAAGTGGTACAGATTAATATATTATCAGTCAATGTGCCTCCCCCAAAAAATCAAAAAACACATCCAATGAATAAACCTGTAAAAAGAGACATTTACAAACATTCAATATATTACTTACCATTAGAAGCGGTGGCCCTCCGACTCCTGGGGTAACAGGAAGCTCACGTACCTTGAAGCCCTCCAACAGCATCCGATGCCATCCGCCATGAAGATCCGGATCAGGTACCCAAATCTTCTTTTTTCTTTCTTTAATCACCTTCTTCTATCTTCATCTGTCACCATTTCTTGACCTTCTTTATCTTCTATCTTTATCTGTCAATCCAAAAAGCCCCATGGTAAATCCCAACCGATGTTGTCTCGTCGTCTTCTTGGGCTCAAATGAGGCGTCAAGGCCTTAAATAGGGCTTGTGACATCACATTTAGCCTCCAAATGGTTAACAGCCACCTGATAGGCTGTTAAAACCATGTTCCGACTTTAAAAAAAAGTTTTTTTACATGTCGTCACTTAAAGGGAATGATTGATGCCAGCCAATCAGAATGGCTGTGCTTCGTTTGCCTTTAAGATGATGTCACGAAGCCGGCGTCACATGGTATTTCAGCCAATCAGATCGTGGGAACCAATTCCACACTAGTGGAATTATTATGCCAGCCAATCAGAATGGCTGTGCTTAATTTGCTTTTTTTCATTTCAGTTTATTATGTGGATGTGATTGCTTGTTTTTTCATGCTTAATGGTAATAAAATGTTTGCGATTGGTGTTCGTTTGTAGTGAATGTTGTATTATGTTAGCTAATGCGTTTTATGGTTATTTCAGATATTGTTAGAATTTCTTTCTTTCTATTTTACTGTTTAAATTCATTAATGTTGGAGTAATTAATTGTTTGGATTGGTTAGTGTTACTATTCATTTTGAGTTGGTTTAGGAATTAATTGGTTTGATTGGTTCATGGTTTAATTAATTCATTGTTGATGTTGTTATTGCTTGTATTGATTGGATTAGCTGGCTACTGTTTTTATTTAGTGAAGTGTGTTTTTTTGGAGTTTAGTTATGTTTTATTATTGTGTGTCTTGTGTATTAATGTATTGTAATTAGGGTGCCCATTGAGTGTTATAGAGGCTTATCATGCCCATATTATTATTATATGGGTATGATGTACCACTATACTACTCAATGGGTACAGGGTGGGTATAGTCAGTCCGGGGTGGGTGCTTAGGCTTCACGGATGGGTGAAGTGAATATTAGCCCTAAGGATGGGTGTCTAAACCTTGCGGGTGGGTAGCGGTTGGGTTAACCCCTTTATTACCTTAGCGGTATTAACCGCTAAGGTAATGAAGGGCGTAAGTCCCCCCGCAAGGCCTAAATAGCCACTAAGGGCCAAATTCCCCCTCACCCACCCTCGCTAGCCACAGAAAGCCTGGCATGGGTGTTTAACCCCTTCATTGCCTTAGCGGTTAGCCGCTAAGGTAATGTAGTTGCTGTAAATGCATTTTTCCTGCATCGGATGCATGCCGGGGGGGTCCTGTGCTGCTATTAATGGCTATCAGCTCCGGAGACCCCCGGCATCAATCCGAGGCAGGAAAAGGGCCTGATTTGTTCTAAGTCCCGACACATAGCAGCTCATCGAGGCATCTCCCCACCAATTTACCTAAATTTTGAGGTGAATTGGATTTGGGGAGTAGATCGCCTTTCAGGGCTACGATAGGCCGCGACAGCCGACTCGCGGGTATCTGAATCGCGCGAGTTTATGATCCTTCCGAAAATGGTCGAAAAGCGGCTGTTCGCCGCTCAATTGGCGATTTTCTTTTGGTGATAAAATTTTGCGGCGATACAGGCCATTATCGAGCACTTATCGAGGCTTACTGAATACGAGTAGCCATTTTGGTTGATAAGTGCTCGATAAGGGCCTTATCGAGGCTTTCTGAAAGAGGCCCTAAGTGTTCTATATATTCATTGGTTTACTAACACTGTATTTTTATATTGGATATATCACATATACAGTCATGTGAAAAAGAAAGTACACCCTCTTTGAATTCCATGGTTTTACATATCAGGACATAATAACAATCATCTGTTCCTTAGCAGGTCTAAAAATTAGGTAAATACAACCTCAGATGAACAACAACACATGACATATTACACTGTGTCATGATTTATTTAACAAAAATAAAGCCAAAATGGAGAAGCCATGTGTGAAAAACTAAGTACACCCTTACTGCTTCCATAGGAATTAAGATGCTAAGTAGCAGACAGGTGCTGCTAATCAAATGCCCTTGATTAACTGATCATCAGCAAGTGTGACCACCTCTATAAAAGCCGGAGTTTTAGCAGTTTGCTGGTCTGGAGCATTCAGGTGTGTGTTAACACAATGCCAAGGAGGAAAGACATCAGCAATGATCTTAGAGAAGCAATTGTTGCTGCCCATCAATCTGGGAAGGGTTATAAGGCCATTTCAAAACAATTTAAAGTCCATCATTCTACAGTGAGAAAGATTATTCAAAAGTGGAAAACATTTAAGACAGTTGCCAATCTTCCCAGGAGTGGACGTCCCAGCAAATTCACCCCAAGGTCAGACCGTGCAATGCTCAGAGAAATTGCAAAAAACCCAAGAGTTACATCTCAGACTCTACAGGCCTCAGTTAGCATGTAAATGTTAAAGTTCATGACAGTACAATTAGAAAAAGACTGAACAAGTATGGTTTGTTTGGAAGGGTTGCCAGGAAAAAGCCTCTTCTCTCTAAAAAGAACATGGCAGCACAGCTTAGGTTTGCAAAGTTGCATCTGAACAAACCACGAGACTTCTGGAACAATGTCCTTTGGACAGGCGAGACCAAAGTGGAGATGTTTGGCCATAATGCACAGCGCCACATTTGGCGAAAACCAAACACAGCATATCAGCACAAATACCTCATAGAAACTGTTAAGCACGGTGGTGGAGGGGTGATGATTTGGGCTTGTTTTTACAGCCACAGGACCTGGGAACCTTGCAGTCATTGAGTCGACCATGAACTCCTCTATATACCAAAGTATTCTAGAGTCAAATGTGAGGCCATCTGTCCGACAGCTAAAGCTTGGCCGAAATTGGGTCATGCAACATGACAATGATCCCAAGCACACCAGCAAATCTACAACAGAATGGCTGAAAAAGAAAAGAATCAAGGTGTTGCAATGGCCCAGTCAATGTCCAGACCTCAACCGGATTGAAATGCTGTGGCTGGACCGTAAGAGAGCTGTGCATAAACAAATGCCCACAAACCTCAATGAACTGAAGCAACATTGTAAAGAAGAGTGGGCCAAAATGCCTCCACAACGATGTGAGAGACTGATAAAGTCATACAGAAAACGATTACTTCACGTTATTGCTGCTAAAGGTGGTTCTACAAGCTATTGAATCATAAGGTGTACTTAGTTTTTCACACATGGCTTCTCCATTTTGGCTTTATTTTTGTTAAATAAATCATGACACAGTGTAATATGTCATGTGTTGTTGTTCATCTGAGGTTGTATTTACCTAATTTTAAGACCTGCTAAGGAACAGATGATTGTTATTATGTCCTGATATGTAAAACCATGGAATTCAAAGAGGGTGTACTTTCTTTTTCACATGACTGTAGATTTAGTACTCAGTTTATGTATCACAATATTATATTTAATTAATATTTCACTTATATTCACTTTAGCCTAACGTTTTTTATTAGTTTCATAGCGCTACTTTGTGTGTGTATATATATATATAAGAAAAAGAAAACAGAGAGCGCACGCCCCATAGTGTAACACTGTAACATTTAATGTGGGGAAGAATAGGTGGGGGGATTAAAAACACTCACAATGTGCAAGTTAAAATATAGCAGTATGTGATATATAATCACCACCAAGGCAGGTACAATCCGCGACACGTAGAGAGTCCAAGAACAGCTGGAATCAGGCTCCCAAACAGCGCTGTCTCTCCGATTTCACTTGAAATCTTCCATTCAGTAAGGTATCAGAGTAAGCCTCACTATAACACCATGTGCTCCCCGGCCGTAAAGGATGCACAACGTGATGACGTAGTGTCGTAAGGTACGTCCCTGACGCGTTTCGTCGCAACAAATGCAACTTTATCAACTTTATTATTCCCTTTGATAAAGTTGCATTTGTTGCGACGAAACGCGTCAGGGACGTACCTTACGACACTACGTCATCACGTTGTGTGCATCCTTTACGGCCGGGGAGCACATGGTGTTATAGTGAAGCTTACTCTGATACCTTACTGAATGGAGGATTTCAAGTGAAATCGGAGAGACAGCGCTGTTTGGGAGCCTGATTCCAGCTGTTCTTGGACTCTCTACGTGTCGCGGATTGTACCTGCCTTGGTGGTGATTATATATCACATACTGCTATATTTTAACTTGCACATTGTGAGTGTTTTTAATCCCCCCACCTATTCTTCCCCACATTAAATGTTACAGTGTTACACTATGGGGCGTGCGCTCTCTGTTTTCTTTTTCTTATAGATTCTGCTGTGGAATTGGTTTTCGATTTGAGAGCTGCCGTGGACCCCTGGATCCTGTACATTGTCCTGTTGTTACCTTTCAGGACTCACCTTAGGGTTTGGACATTGGACTTTGAATTTGTTATGTCAATTATTGTTCATTTGATTGCTTATTCTAGTATGTTACTAATATTATATTATTAATGGTTTAATTATTTTAGGGTATTTTGTATCACTTTTTGCTATTCATATATACTTTTGTTAATATTTTGGCGCTACTATTTCCCTTTTTCTGTCAATATATATATATATATCTCCAAAAAATCACCAAAAAATCACCAAAAAATCTACTCGCCACACAAAAAAATCTACTCGCCACCTAGTACCAAACGTGTGCTGCTTGGGCCAATATTTACTCGCCCGGGGGTTAAATCCACTCGCCGGGGTGAGCAAATGTATAGGTTTGTCGAACACTATATATATATATATATATATATATATATATATATATATATATATATATATATATATATATATATATATATATATATATATATATGTGTGTGTGTCAACACTTCTACCTGTGACAATAGATACTAAAATATTTTAAGCAATGCTACTTTAGATGAGAGCCTCTTTCTCTGGCACTTAATCATAGGGTTGCAAGATATCCGGTATTGTTGGACTGTCCTGTATGTGGACACTGTCCAGTAAAAAATTAGCAGTAATACCTTTCTGGACTTGCTGAGCTGACTGGCTTGGGGGTGTGGGTTTCTCCAAGAAGGGCTATTGCTATCCAAGTGTCGGGAACTATGGGGTGGGGCCAAGGTGGAGGAAATAGCGCAGAGTGGAGAGAGGTGAGGCTGTGAGTCTCTGTGTGTCTTTGTGTCTGTGAGTATGTGTATTTGTTCTGGTGTGTGTGTGTGTGTGTGTTTGTGTGTGTTTTCTGTGGTTCTTTGTTTGTGGTTGTTCTGGGGGAGGAAAGAAAATGAGAGGGATGGGGAGAGATAAAATGAGAGGGGATGGATGGAGAGAGATAAAATGAGAGGGGATGGATGGAGAGAGATAAAATGAGAGGGGATGGATGGGGAGAGAGGATGAGAGGGAGGGTGGGGTTTAGAGGGAGGGAGGGTATGAGAGGGAGGGTGGGGGTGAGAGGATGAGAGGGAGGGTGGGGTGAGAGGGAAGGTGGGTGTGAGAGGATGAGAGGGAGGGGATGAGAGGGAGGGTGGGGGTGAGAGGATGAGAGGGAGGGTGGGGTGAGAGGATGAGAGGGAGGGTGGGGGTGAGAGGATGAGAGAGATGGTGGGGGTGAGAGGGAGGGTGGGGGTGAGAGGGAGGGTGGGGGTGAGAGGGAGGGTGGGGTGAGAGGATGAGAGGGAGGGTGGGGGTGAGAGGATGAGCGGGAGGGTGGGGATGAGTGGGAGGGTGGGGGTGAGAGGGAGGATGGGGGTGAGAGGGAGGGTGGGGTGAGAGGATGAGAGGGAGGGTGGGGTGAGAGGACGAGAGGGAGGGTGGGGGTGAGAGGATGAGGGGGAGGGAGGGTGAGGTGAGAGGATGAGAGGGAGGGTGGGGGTGAGAGGATGAGAGAGAGGGTGGGGGTGAGAGGGAGGGTGGGGGTGAGAGGATGAGAGTGAGGGTGGTGATGAGCAGGAGGGTGGGGGTGAGAGGGAGGGAGGGTGGGGGTGAGAGGGAGGGAGGGTGGGGGTGAGAGGGAGGGAGGGTGGGGGTGAGTGGGAGGGAGTGTGGGTGTGAGAGGGAGGGAGGGTGGGTGTGAGAGGGAGGGAGGGTGGATGGGGGTGAGAGGGAGGGTGGGGGTGAGAGGATGAGAGGGAGGGTGAGAGGATGAGAGGGAGGGTGGGGGTGAGAGGATGAGAGGGAGTGTGGGAGTGAGAGGATGAGAGGGAGGGTGGGTGTGGGGGTGAGAGGGAGGGTGGGGGTGAGAGGATGAGAGGGGGGGGTGAGAGGATGAGAGGGTTGGGGGTGAGAGGATGAGAGGGTGGGGGGTGAGATGATGAGAGGGAGGGTGGGGGATGAGAGGGAGGGAGGGTGGATGGGGGTGAGAGTCAGGGTGGGGTGAGAGGATGAGAGGGAGGGTGGGGGTGAGATGATGAGAGGGAGGGTGGGGGTGAGAGGATGAGAGGGAGTGTGGGGGTGAGAGGATGAGAGGGAGGGTGGGGGTGAGAGGATGAGAGGGAGGGTGGGGGTGAGAGGATGAGAGGGAGTGTGGGGGTGAGAGGATGAGTGGGAGGGTGGGGGTGAGAGGATGAGAGGAGGGTGGGGGTGAGCGGATGAGAGGGAGGGTGGGGGTGAGAGGATGAGAGGGGGTGGGGGTGGGAGGATGAGAGGGGGGTGGGGGTGGGAGGATGAGAGGGAGGGTGGGGTGAGAGAATGAGAGGGAGGGTGGGGTGAGAGGATGAGAGTGAGGGTGGGGATGAGCAGGAGGGTGGGGGTGAGAGGGAGGGTGGGGGTGAGAGGGAGGGAGGGTGGATGGGGGTGAGAGGGAGGGTGAGGGTGAGAGGATGAGAGGGAGGGTGAGAGGATGAGAGGGAGGGTGGGGGTGAGAGGATGAGAGGGAGGATGGGGGTGAGAGGATGAGAGGGAGTGTAGGGGTGAGAGGATGAGAGGGAGTGTGGGGGTGAGAGGATGAGAGGGAGGGTGGGTGTGGGGGTGAGAGGGAGGGTGGGGGTGAGAGGATGAGAGGGGGGGGTGAGAGGATGAGAGGGTTGGGGGTGAGAGGATGAGAGGGTGGGGGGTGAGATGATGAGAGGGAGGGTGGGGGATGAGAGGGAGGGAGGGTGGATGGGGGTGAGAGTCAGGGTGGGGTGAGAGGATGAGAGGGAGGGTGGGGGTGAGATGATGAGAGGGAGGGTGGGGGTGAGAGGATGAGAGGGAGTGTGGGGGTGAGAGGATGAGAGGGAGGGTGGGGGTGAGAGGATGAGAGGGAGGGTGGGGGTGAGAGGATGAGAGGGAGTGTGGGGGTGAGAGGATGAGTGGGAGGGTGGGGGTGAGAGGATGAGAGGAGGGTGGGGGTGAGCGGATGAGAGGGAGGGTGGGGGTGAGAGGATGAGAGGGGGTGGGGGTGGGAGGATGAGAGGGGGGTGGGGGTGGGAGGATGAGAGGGAGGGTGGGGTGAGAGAATGAGAGGGAGGGTGGGGTGAGAGGATGAGAGTGAGGGTGGGGATGAGCAGGAGGGTGGGGGTGAGAGGGAGGGTGGGGGTGAGAGGGAGGGAGGGTGGATGGGGGTGAGAGGGAGGGTGAGGGTGAGAGGATGAGAGGGAGGGTGAGAGGATGAGAGGGAGGGTGGGGGTGAGAGGATGAGAGGGAGGATGGGGGTGAGAGGATGAGAGGGAGTGTAGGGGTGAGAGGATGAGAGGGAGTGTGGGGGTGAGAGGAAGAGAGGGAGGGTGGGGGTGAGAGGGAGGGTGGGGGATGAGAGGGAGGTTGGGGGGTGAGAGGATGAGAGGGTGGGGGGTGAGAGGATGAGAGGGAGGGTGGGGGATGAGAGGGAGGGTGGATGGGGGTGAGAGGGAGGGTGGGGTGAGAGGATGAGAGGGAGGGTGGGGGTGAGATGATGAGAGGGAGGGTGGGGGTGAGAGGATGAGAGGGAGTGTGGGGGTGAGAGGATGAGAGGGAGTGTGGGGGTGAGAGGATGAGAGGGAGTGTAGGGGTGAGAGGATGAGAGGGAGGGTGGGGGTGAGAGGATGAGAGGAGGGTGGGGGTGAGAGGATGAGAGGGGGGTGGGGGTGGGAGGATAAGAGGGAGGGTGGGGGTGAGAGGATGAGAGGGGGGTGGGGGTGAGAGGATGAGAGGGGGATGGGAGGATGTGAAGGGGTGGGGGTGAGAGGATGAGAGGGGGATGGGGGTGGGAGGATGAGAGGGGGGTGGGGTGGGAGGATGAGAGGGAGGGTGGGGGTGAGAGGATGAGAGGGAGGGTGGGGTGAGAAGATGAGAGGGGGGTGGGGGTGAGAGGATGAGAGGGGGGTGGGGGTGAGAGGATGTGAAGGGGTGGGGGTGAGAGGATGAGAGAGGGGTGGGGGTGAGAGGATGAGAGGGGGGTGGGAGTGGGAGGATGAGAGGGGGGTGTGGGTGAGAGGATGACTGCAGGTATATTTAATTAGGATATGGCGTGATAATAAATGCAGATGTTTGCCTCGCATGTCTTCAATACATGGTTTGTTGTGATTCTTTTTACGCTGCTTCTTTGGGAAAGTCCCCAGGTTACTGTTAAGTTTCCACTGCAGGTCTTTCATTTCCAAAAACCCTACATGACAATGGTAAGACATGATCAACTGTATAAAAAGACCGAATGGTTAATGTTCGAGGTACAATGTTCTGTTCTCACAGTACGCTTATACTTGTTCTGTGAGCCTCTTTGATACAGAATTGATATGGATCAAGGTGTCTATATCAGTGTAAGTGTGGCATGGGTATTTGTGACTGTAAGGGAACTGCTCTACAAATTAATGATGTAAATTCCTGCATGAGAATGGAAACTCTGACTGGAAAATGGGCTTTACTGAAATTCTACAATTTGACACTGTAGTCATTATTTTTCACACAAATGTATCATCATTAACTGTTTCCTCCGCGTCTCTTTTTGCCAAATAGTGCAGAACTGGACTGATAGCTACTAGACAGAGCTGAATAATTTCCATATCGGTAGTGTCAAAGAAACCTCTGCTATAATTCATCATACAACACCTCTTTGCTATCACTATAGTCTTCCATGCTGCCAGTAGCAATGAAATACAGATATGTCTAGCTTGAATCCTTCTATCTAATTTTGCCTTTAGCCTCCATAGATTGTAAGCTCTTTGGGGCAGGGACTCCTTTCCTAATGTTACTTTTATGTCTCAAGCGCTTATTCCCATTACGTGTTATATTATTGTGTTTTATTATTATGTCACTGCTGTGAAGCGCTATGCACATTGATGGAGCTATATAAATAAAGATATACATACATATATATACACACATACATACATAAAGGCCCTCCCTGCTACATCAGTGTAATGTGTCATTTATTTTGTGTGGTTACAATAAATGATGGCAAATTAAATAAAATAAAAGCACAGCTTTTGGAGGTTTGACACACTGTACATAATGATACAGCATTCAATGGTGCACTTCATCCCACTGTAGGTTACAACTGAACTAGTGACAGTGATATGTTTAAAAGTAATGTCTTTTTACTACCATTATCTGATTCCTTATTCCATTGCCTTAAACTTTTGGTGTTCAGACAGCTATTAGCGTGAAGAAATGATTATCTCCCTGCCTGTACCCCAGGTGTCAAATCAGTACATTTCAAAAATGATTTCAAATGACTTAATTTTCTCATTTAATATAATAAATGAATGTACCTTAGTTGTGACCTATGAAACAAACCATTGTGATTAGTTCCATTTAATTATATGCAAAGTTGCACCTTTCAATATATTTGCCAACAGTAAGAGGGGGGGTCCGGTAACTGTGAGCAAACATACCACTGAGAGTAATGTAATATATACATTGTGTGGCTGGGTGACATTGGCAATCTCCATGGAGAGCTGGTGCCTACGCCATGCAAATAATGAGTTCTGAGATCCAGTGATAAGTGTCATCACCTCGTATTATTAGAAAGTGGACGCAGCAAAGCAGGAGATGACATGTATCTATGGTAAGGTTCTTGCTTATTATAATGGGCCGGCGTCCTCTCGATCAGCCTGCCATGGTGACTGGAAACAGTGTTGCTCGACCCGGGGAGACTTAACCACACCCTGGGCTGTGGGATCTCGATCTGATGACGTACAAGCACTCAGGAGATGAGGAGTCAGAACTACCCTGTGTGTGCGTCTGTCTCTCCGTCTACCGAGCGCTCGTACGTCATCAGATCGAGATCCAAAAGCATAGGGCGTGGTTAAGTCTCCTCGGGTAGAGCAGCATTGTTTCCAATCACGGCCGGCTGACCGAGGAGGTTCCCGGCCCGTTTTAAGTTTAGGAACCTTTCATTTATCTAGAGCAGCAATGTCAGGTTCAAAAATGTGAGTCAACAATCTCAAAACATGTCACCTCTAACACCCACAGAAAGGAAGACAATCATACCAGTACTTCTTATACACGTACAGTATCTCAGATGTGTTAAAAACTTGATGCACAAAAGCTCACGTGTTGAGTATTGCTCAGGGCTGCTCCTTTGGGCTTATATGGGTGAATTGACCACAGGGTATCATCCGACATCAGACGGTGTACTGTAACTACGGCATAACCCTGCTTAGTAAAATAGGCCTAATTCTACTTACAGTATGCTCCTCCCACTCTGTGAACAGTCACCTGCCACAATATGGCTACATTTACTCACACTGTACCTGTATGTTGTATGACCGCCGTATTAATGAGATACAGTATAGTATCGTGTGTGGAATTGTGATCCCGATATCATATCCGCATTCCTGTGATATATTGCTGTATGTGTTTATTGGAAGCAGGTGCACACATGGTTGCACAATTTGGTTTGTGAAACAATTGTTCCACGCTTACTTTTTTCTTCTTTGTTTTCGTTTCTGATTGAATAGAAAACCCGACTTTGTATTTGATAACTTTACATAACCACTTTTACCACTGGCTGAGATTAAAGGGAAGATCAAGTAATGATTGAAGTAATGGACTACACGTTTTGGTAAATGTAGAAGTCGTTTAGACTGAAGGCTGTGTTGTTTAAAAATGGTATAAAGAAGCCAAATCGCATAGCTGCTAGTAAATGAGCTTAAAATTAAAGGGGTAGTGGGCCAACAATTGTTTTTAAAACAACTTACTGGAGCAGTGATTTATTTTAACCTTTTTTTGGTTAAGGATCCCTATAATTATATTGTGAAATTAAGGAACCCCAACCCTCTCTAATAGCGTCTCTGAGATCAGATGCATTTTAAGGAACCCCAACCCTCTCTAAGAACGCAATTATACACCGTGCTGGCGCGTGTCTGCACGCTGTCATCGCATCGCGGGCGCCTCTCGTCTGAGCGATGTGTGAATTGTGATGGAAGCGATTAGGGAGGCGTGGCGAACGCGTCACGAGGCTGGTGATTGGCTAAACCGCCCACGTGACTCGGTGGTGACGCGGCCGTCGCTTGAAAAGACTAAAAAATTTGTCTTTTCAAAACGTGCTTGCGCCATTGTGCTCCGTCAGGCGTGCGCAGGCACTAGGGGCAGCATCATAGGCATTCAGCAATTTGGGGTTGCCGTGCACGCGCGAGCACAATCATGTGGTGTATAATCGCAGCCTACTACCGTGTCTGAGATCAGATGCATTGTAAGGAACCCCAACCCTCTCTAATAGCGCATCTGAGATCAGATGCATTGTAAGGAACCCCAACCCTCTCTATTAGCGCGTCTGAGATCAGATGCATTGTAAGGAACCCCAACCTTCTCTAATAGCGCGTCTGAGATCAGACGCATTGTAAGGAACCCCATCCCTCTCTAATAGCGCGTCCGAGATCAGATGCATTGTAAGGAACCCCAACCCTCTCTATTAGCGCGTCTGAGATCAGATGCATTGTAAGGAACCCCAACCTTCTCTAATAGCGCGTCTGAGATCAGATGCATTGTAAGGAACCCCCAACCTTCTCTAATAGCGCGTCTGAGATCAGATGCATTGTAAGGAACCCCCAACCCTCTCTAATAGCGTGTCTGAGATCAGCTGCATTGTAAGGAACCCCAACCCTCTCTAATAGCGCGTCTGAGATCAGATGCATTGTAAGGAACCCCAACCCTCTCTAATAGCGTGTCTGAGATCAGATGCATTGTAAGGAACCCCAAACCTCTCTAATAGCGCGTCTGAGATCAGATGCATTATAAGGAACCCCGACCCTCTCTAATAGCGCGTCTGAGATCAGATGCATTGTAAGGAACCCCGACCCTCTCTAATAGCGCGTCTGAGATCAGATGCATTGTAAGGAGCCCCAACCCTCTCTAATAGCGCGTCTGAGATCAGATGCATTGTAAGGAACCCCAACCCTCTCTAATAGTGTGTCTGAGATCGGATGCATTGTAAGGAACCCCAACCCTCTCTAATAGCGCGTCTGAGATCAGATGCATTATAAGGAACCCCAACCCTCTCTAATAGCGCGTCTGAGATCAGATGCATTGTAAGGAACCCCGACCCTCTCTAATAGCGCGTCTGAGATCAGATGCATTGTAAGGAGCCCCAACCCTCTCTAATAGCGTGTCTGAGATCAGATGCATTGTAAAGTCTTCGGTATTTGGGACAATTTTCAAATAACCTGAAAATTGCCGGAAACCCTTTAGGAATGGCCCGGGGAACCCAAGTCTTCCTAGGAACCCAAGTTGAAAAACACTGCTCTAGATAAATATATACGTCTTACCTCAGTGGTTCCCAACTTGTTTTTACATTGCGCACCCACTCCTAGAATTTGTATTTGTTTACGCCAGCCACTAATAGCCTATTATTGCTAACAAAATGGTTAGGCCAATTCCAGGCAGTATAGTGCCCTGAGCTTGCTGGGGGGGAAAGCTTGAAAGTGCCCCAAACTGAACCTCAGGGTGCACAGATAGCATGGGTAGTACAGCTGTGAATTACTGCGGGAGCTTCCATGCCCCACAATGCCTTGCTGCTGATGCAAAATATTGTGGGGAGTGACTTTTGAAGCTCCTGCTGTAACTGACAGCTGTACCACCCACGCTAAGGTACAGTTTGGGGCTTTGTAAGTGTGCAGTCCCCCTTAGGCACCCAATATACTGCCTGGGATCTCTTAATTTAAATGCCTTGGGGGAAGAGCGTGGGACCCCTGCAACCGCCCAAGCCCCCAGTTTGCGCAACGCTGCTCTATTTTCTAAATATAGTGTTTACTCTCTTTCGCCTTCTCGCCTCTCTTTGATGGCTGCAGTTGTCCTTTTCTTTATGTAGTAGGATTCACTGAAATATGTGCTTATAAATGTAAGGTTTGTGGGGGGGTTTATATAATGACCCTCATTTTCTTCAGCACAACATGAATGTGTGATCTTCTCAATAAACATATGTTACCCGATTTCCCAAAAGAAATCAAAGCGGCTAAAAAGAAGTGCTAAATATAATTTTTAAAATGCTCTTGTTTTCAGAGCCTTTTTGATTTTTTTTTTGGGGGGGGGACTGAACCTTTAAAAAGGATATTCTGTGAAGGTGTCTTCCCACGAGCTGGAAAAAACTTCAGCTGCAATTCAATGAATAGGACTAACATCTCCTCCAGCATTAAGCAGACACCTTCTCACCATAATGAATAAGGTAAACAATATTACAGGTTAATGAATTAATTAAAACACGGGTCACTGTTGCCTTAAAATCCCAGGAGTATTCTCTGACTTCGCAGTCTCAGTGTCTCCCACTGCAAGTACCCCTTCTCCCGAATGGTAGCGTAGCTGCCCGTGTCTCTATGTCATCATTATTAAATAGCGGTGGGCAAATTCCTTCTGTATTAGGCTTTATATGGACACTGATGCCAGTCAGGCGTTCTCGCTGGCAGAAGCAAAGATGTATCGTGTTCTATCTATTTTATGATGTTTGTAATGTATAATGAATGTGACTGTAGATGTAGAAGTTCAACCAGTAAAAAAACAAGGACCCTGCTATGTAAATAAAGTATTAAATAGACTGAATATGTAATGTAATGCATTTTTTTTACGTGTTTCTACAATGTGGAAAGGATTCTTATGCCTACAGTATCTGTCGTATACTGTAGGCAGGTTCCAAAGTAGAGGAGGACTCCACAGTGTGCTTGCCTGGTCCCCCACAAAGTCATTGGATCCAACAGAGACTGACACTTTCATCCATTAAACATACTGTAGTTACATAATTACATACAGTAGATGACATTGAAAAAAAGACATGCATCCATCAAGTTCAATTTATGCTAAATTTAGATGACAGATACTTTATCCTATATCGGTACTTACAGTATATTGATCCAGAGGAAGGCAAACAAAAAGCCCCAGTGACATATCATCCAATGATATCTCATAAGGAGAAAAATAAATTCCTTCCTGAATCTAAATATTGGCAATGAGATTACTTCCTGGATCAACATCCTTCCCATGTATATCCCTGTATACCTTTCCTATCAAAGATGTCCAACCTTTTTTTGAATATATCTATTGTATCTGCCATCACAGTGTAACGCGTAGCTCACCACAAACTAAGCGCGACTGCGGTGCTGAGGTAAGGAATTGAGTAACGCCAACCCACAGCCACGCGGGCGCGCCTAGAATGTAGATTGGTCGTGCAAGCCAGGTCAGGAGTACAGATGTGAGAGTAGTAGAGGGTACTTGCTGGATCAGGATTGGAGAGTAGCGGGTCGTCGAGGTACGTAGCCAAGTTCAGGATTGGAGAGTAGCGGATCTTCGGGGTGCGTAGCCAGGTTCAGGAGTAGACAGGAGCGGAGTCCAAGGAATGTAGCAGGGTCAGGCAGTGGCAGGATCAACAGACAAGGCAAGACAGGAGAGACAGGAACCAAATGCAGCAAGGCACGGCGTCACACAAGACTATGCTCAGCAATGAGTGTCTGGAGCAAGAGGGTATATAAAGGAGGATCCTCCAATGGGGAGCCAGGGCGGAACCAGGAAACCGAATCCTAGGGCCTGCTGGTGCAGTCGAATGATGCAGTCGAATCAGGAACGAAAGCGGGACCGAGCGCGCGCCTACCCGCGCGCGTCACAGAGGTTAGGGGGCGGAGACCGGAGAGCACGTCACTCCCACGCCGGTCCTGTCCGTCACCAGGGCGGGGGCGGAGACTGGGGCGTGAGTCAGAGGGGAGGCTGGCTGAGCGCACCCGTCGCGCGCCGGAGCAGGGGGCAGAGATGGAGTCCGCGGACGGGCAGACAGGCCGCACACGCGTAACGGTGCCATGAGACTGCGCCTGCTGAGTGTCCATTGCGGCAGGAGTTTTGGGGTGAGGACACAGTCTCTAGCCGCCAGGATGGAGAATCCTCACACACAGTCTCTATGGGTAATGAATTCCACATTTTAACTGCCCTTACTGTAAAGAACCCTTTCCTATGTTGCTGGTGAAATCTCCTTTCCTCCAACCTTAAGGGATGGCCCAGAGTCCTTTGTGCTGCCCGTGGGATGAATAGTTCTTTTGAAAGCTCCCTGTATTTACCCTGAATATATTTGTATATAGTTATCATATCTCCTCTTAGTTGGCTCTTTTCTAATATAGACAAATCTATTTTAGCTAGCCTCTCCTCATAAATCAGATTATCCATCCTTTTATTAATTTGGTGGCTCTTCTCTTCCCTTTCTCTAGTTCCATAACATCTTTTCTAAGGAGTGGTGCCCAAAATTGTCCTCCATATCAAGGTGTAGTCTTAATAAGGCTTTAATAAAGGGGAATAATTATGTTTACCTCCCTTCCATCCATTGCCCGTTTAATGCAAGTGTAAACAGGGACTTATCACAGAGCGACTGAGGAGTGCTGATCTTAAGCACCTTCTGGAGGAGACACTAATAACATGGAGAAAGGGCTCCAATTCCAGCGGGACTGAGGGTTTTCAAACTCCATCCAACCACATTCGAGCCGCAGAGATATCTCAAGTGAGATTGGAAGGATGGGCTCTGGCCGTGGGAAGCCCGAGCTTCCCACAAGTAGGGGAGGTATGTAACAGAGACTTATCACTGTTGAGAAAAACTGTCTCTAAATCCAGCAGTGGGCTGGTTAATTGCACAGGCAATCAACCAGACTCCACCTGGCTGATTAAGACTGTGTTAGAAAAAGCCTGTTCAGAGAAACAGGAAGAAGATTTTCCTTAGCCCACAACTATGGCTGACCAGAAGAACAGATGCCTTGACCTGCAGGAGGACTGTATGCTGATAGCAAGATAAGGTGACCAGACCTATACCTGGACACAGACATTGCCATAGCACACAAGCGTGCTGACCCAAGAGAGCAGAGAGGCCTTCCCCTACAGCTACAACAAACAGATAAGAGACTTTCTTCTTGGACTGTTGTATATCTATATTATATATGTTTGGGTGTGGTAACTAGATTAGCTACCCACCCAGTTAGAAAGGAACAGAGTAAAGGTGTAGATATTCTCCAAAGCGGAGTAGGCCTTTATTTTGTTTATTTTGAGTGTTTTGCCGTGTTAAAGGAACAGGCGCAAAAAAGGCTCATTTTAGTTTCACCTTAAAACGGTCTCCATTGCGTACCTCTGCACACATCTCCTACAGCAAGATAAGATCTTGTTTGCCTTTGTAGCTACTGCATGACATTGGGCACTATTGCTAAGCCTGCTGTCTACAAGCACTCCTAAATCCTTCCCCATCAAGAATTCTCCTAATTTATCCCCATTTAATTTGTAAGTCGCCTGTTTATTCTTGTTTCCCAAATGCATAACCTTACATTTATCTGTATTAAACATCACCTGCCATTTAACTGCCCAAGTTTCCAGTCTCTCCAAGTCCTTCTGGAGAGAAATTACATCCTGCTCTGATTCTACTACATGCATACCCCGGTTTAAGGACACTCACGTTAAGTACACTCGCGAGTATGGACATATTTTTAATAGACTCATACTCCTGTGTCCGTATGCTCGCTTCGCAAGTACGGACACTTATTCTGTGCTACAGACCGTAGTAGTGTGACGCGCTGATTCCCCTTGCCCAATAGGCAAACGGTAGCTCGTGCATGCACCTGTCAGCATGTCCTGAACAGCAATACCGGCTCCCTAATTGTACCTGTGCTTCACTTTAAGTACATTTTCGCTTTACATACATGCTCTGGACCCATTGCGTACGTTAATGTGGGGTATGCCTGTAGTACCGTACACAATTTAGTGTCATCAGCAAAGATAGAGATGTTGCTCTCTATGCCAACCTCAAGGTCATTAATAAAAAAGTTTAAAAAAACAGTACCGATCCCTGAGGTAGTCTACTTACAACTTTAGCCCAATTGAAAAAGTTCAATTTATGACAACTCTCTATTGTATATGCTTCAATCAGGTTTCAATCCAGTTGCAACTATTTTTACTTTACTTTTACCAATTTGCTTTATTTTGAACACTTACATCTTGTGTGGAATCGTATCAAAAGCCTTTGCAAAATTTAAGTAGACCACATTAACTGCATTACCCTGGTCTAGATTCCTACTTACCTCCTCAAAGAAACAAATAAGGTTAGTTTGGCATGATCTATCCTTCATAAATCCATACTGACTATTACTAATAATTTTGTTTTCCATTGGGTATTCCTGAATATTATCCCGTATTAAACCTTCAAGTAGTTTCCCTACTATTGAAGTCAGGCTTACAGGTCTGTAATTCCCTGGTTGTGATCTAGCTCCCTTTTTAAATATAGGCACCACATCTGCTTTACGCCAATCTTGTGGTACTGAGCCTGTGGAAATGGAGTCCTTGAATATTAAATGTAATGGTTTGGCTATTACTGAACTTAACTCCTTAAAAACTCTTGGATGTATGCCATCGGGCTATGTGCCTTATTTATTTTAATTTTATCAAGCCACCTATCAGCTTCTTCCTCAATTAACCAATTGTTTGTTAATATAGAGGTTGTGGCTTCCTCCTGTGGCACTACTATTGAACTTGATTCTTCCCTGGTAAACACAGAGGCAAAGAATTTGTTTAATACCTCTTCTTTTTCCTTATCTCCAACGCACACTGAAAGGGTCCTATATTTTCTTTTCTCATTTTTTTTGTTATTAAGGTACTTAAAGAACTTTTTAGGGTTGATCTTACTTTCTATTGCAATCCTTTTTTCATTATCCATTATTGCTAATTTGATTGCCCTTTTGCAACTTTTGTTACATTCCTTATCATTCTGATACGATGCCTCCGTCCCTTCTGACTTTAAGAATCTAAACGCCTTCCTCTTCTTGTCCATTTCCTCCCCTACCTGTTTATTTAGCCACATTGGTTTTGACTTATTTCTTTTATATTTATTAGCCAAGTGTATACACTGATAAGTGTGCTTTTCTAACAATGTTTTAAAGACTGCCCATTTATCTTCCACATTTTTCCCTGCAAAAACATCGTCCCAATTTATACTTTGTAGATTAGTCCTCAGTTTATTAAAAGTCTTTGGTGAACCCAAGTAATCTTTTTTTTGATAATTTATTTAAAATGAGACGATGTTATGATCACTGTTACCCAAATGTTCCAGGACTTGAATATTTGTTATTACTTTTACATTGTTTGATATTAACAAATCCAGTACTGCCCCTCTCCTGGTTGCTTCCTCAATAATTTGGGCCATGTAATTGTCTTTAAGTATCCCCAATAACCTATTTCCTTTTGTTGTAATGCTAACCTCATTGCCCCAGTCTATGTCTGGATAATTAAAATCCCCCATTATGCAAACATGACCCAGTTTTGATGCCTTTTCCATTTGCAAAAGTATTTTAGCTTCCTCAATCTCACAGATATTTGGTGGTTTATAGCATATCCCTACAATCATTTTCTTTATACTTTTACCTCCACTGCTAATTTCTATCCACAAGGTCTCTACATTTTCATCATTCCCTTCATAAACATCTTCCCTTATTATAGGCTTTAGATCCAGATTAACATATAAACATACTCCACTTCCTCTTCTATTTGCTCGATCCTTCCAAAAAAGGGAGTAACCCTCCACATTAACTGTCCAGTTATGAGTTTCATCCCACCATGTTTCAGTAATGCCTGTGATATCATACTGCTCCCTTGCAGCTATTAATTCAAGCTCTCCCATTTTATCTGGCAGGTGTCTTGCATTAGCAAGCATGCATTTAAGTTTTTTCTCAGTCTATTCTATTATCTTATTTGCTTCTGCCTTTCTGCTCTAATTGGGTTTAGTCTTGAGAAGTTTTCTAGTATTATCTGTATTTAATATGGGTGTCTCCCTGCTTGCCAAACTCCCACTTGCCCCCATTCTACAGACGTAGCCACCAGTATTAGAACACTTGTACCTGGGAAATTCTGGGGCAGTATCACAGTATTTGCCTCAACATTTCTGTGAGATTCTTAATGGCCCATCGGATTAACACAGCGGGGGGTCCATGCAGTCCCATTCAAACTGAGCAAAGGCCTGCTCAGTGAGCATTAAACTCCTCTCAAGATTGTCAATGTCCCTCAATATTGCAAGTTTCCTCTTAGATCAGCAATCTCTGACTCTAAAGAGACCACCCGCTCCCACTTCCCACAGCGGTACGCTCCTTGGAACAGCTGCACCAAGTGCACATGCATGTGGCAAGATGTGCATTGAGTGGCATTCTCAATCCTGCTCATTCCTGCAACTATGGAGTTATAAGTACTAACAACTGACTGTACTTCAATATACTATACCTTGTTTAACCCTTTCCTTGTTCCAACTCCTTTTAGTTCTAACTCCACACTTAATACAACCAGCACTTAAAATCCACCAGTAATTCAGTCACACAGGCTGACACGCATATCATTTTCATTACATCCCTTTGGTCTTATGTGGACTGACCCTTTAACCCATTAAACAGTTTTCTTAATTAACAAGTGGAGCAGAGGAGCATAATAGGACTGGTGGTGGTGCTTGGAAGAGAATAAGGGCCCAAAGTACTCAAATTGCTGGAGCCAGCCCCGACATAATAGGCCACTTTCCCACATGATGAACAGTTAAGTGACACTGCTGCTGTCATAAACTTGTTCATAGCTAATGTACAATCATCTCAAAGTGAGCTTTAAATGAAAGGACTGAAATATAATGAAAAAAGAACATTATGCCAGGCGACGCTCACTCGAGAGAGTGGGTGGGCAAATCACTAATTGTATTCATCACACCTTTCATAGAGCTGAAATCATAAGAAACATTACTCTCTCACACTTTATACCTGTTATTAAAGAACAGATACACATAATTCATGCTATAGAAATCTTACAGTAACATGTGTCAGGGTGTGACAGAGTAGACAGCTCTTACTTTGGGGCGTATGATATGCTTGTGAAGGCTGGGATTAATAGCGTAAAGGGAACAGAGATAACAGCTTTCATGGAGTACTGTATAGTGTTAAAGCAGCAATCTCCCCTAGAAGTCTATATGAGTTTATCTCATTTACTTTATGTACGTATGAATTTATGTATATAGTGCCAACTGTGTATATAGTGCTTTAAAAAAATTACAATATAAGGTAAATAAAGTACAAACAATTGGGTTGAACAGCAAGTAAAAGGCAACACAAGGCAAAGGGAGGCCCTGCCCTGAAGAGCTTACAATCTAAGCAGCATACTTACAAACACTGTAAGAGTAAAAGTGCAACTCTATCGAAAGGTCAAGGTCATGAAGAATCAGAAGGGAGTCGTTTCCTTGACCTTGCAAACATGGAGGTCATTAGTTAACTTTTTCAGCCGTCAAAATAAGATAGCTGGGTGAGCGGCGATACGCCATTTATCGGCAGGTTCTGAAACTCTATTTTCTCAATTCTAGTAGTCGCAATTAGGTTATCGAGGCCAGTTGCGGCTCTAGAATGGCGAGTTTCTGCCAAAATCCTCACACCAGGAAAAGTTGGCGTGAGGCTGGCGAGAAGCTGCTGCGAGGCGGCTATACAGGATTAAGGGGAAAAAATGCATTTTTTTTCTGCATCGGATTGATGCCGGGAGTCTCCGGTGCTGATATCCATTAATATCAGCACAGGAGACCCCCGGCATGGATCCCATGCAATAAAAATGCATTTACAGGCAACTTCGGACGACCCTATGTCACTTCCGCATCACATAAACCTACATGGTCAGTTCTGTGTTCCCGGCTCCCCTTCAGTGTACTGTAGTATGCCATCCGTGCCCTGATTGCGAACAGCCCATAAAAAAACAAGAAATGAAGGCCAATGATACGTACAGTATACGTCATATGGGCCCCTGGGCTGGCACTTTACTTAACGCACACCGCACGTCATTAGCACCCTGAAGGGGTTAAGTATTGAGTTAAGCAATACGACAGAGGTGAACACCGGACAATGAATAAAGCAAAGAAAAAAAGGAGTGGGGTTTTTTTTTCTTATTTTCTTTTTTTTATGAAAAAGGTTATTCTTTTTAAAGCAGCAACTTGTTTTTTTCATTTTATTATATATTTTTTATCATAGGTTGGAAGCCGGGGGGGTCTCCGGAGCTAAACCCCATTCATTTCAGCTCCAGGGACCCCCTGTTTCCCGAGATACAGACCTCCGAAGGGGGTCTGGTGTCTCAGCAAAGTGTAAAGCTCTCACATCACGTGGGCCAATAGGAAGCCGCACCTGATGATGTCACGGCTTCCTATTGGCCCGTAGGCTTGCGGGAGCTTTTTAGCTCCGCCATTACTTAACCCTGGTAACAGAGTGGGCACCCACTACGGAGGTAAGTCTCTCAGGAAGCAGGGGGGTCCCCAGAGCTGAAATATATGGGGTTCAGCTCTGGAGACCCCCTGCATCAATCCCATGTTTAAAAAAAAAAAAAACCTAATTAAATAATTGCCAGCTTTAAAGCTGCAGTTCAAGCTGTCGTTAAAAAAAAACAATATTCAATATGTGCATCAATACAATCTGCACACTGACAAGTGACTAGCTAAGTTGCTGATCGATCTGTTCTCCGGTAATCGATCGCTGAAGATTCGGCTCGGGGGTTCACTAAATGCCTCCTGGGCCCTCTCCTGCTGCACTGGCAGCCAAAGTTCTGTGAGGAAGATCATGTGACCAGCCAGGCACTAGATTCAAATGGTTCACTGCTAGAGTGGGCAGGGCTCAAAAGGGGGATGCTGTTTCAGAAGGGGAAGGGGGTGTGACTTTGTAAATGGTTGCTATAGGAACAGAAATGCTTGTTACATTAGAATACATTACAAATGTGTTTCAAATTTATTTTTTATTTATTTTAAATGCTACACGTATTTTCTCATAGTACAGAACTGATTTATGTAAAAAAAACAAAAAAAAACCACACGTAGGCTATTGCTTGGTCTGCAGCTTTAAGAGACCGCTCATTTTTCTTGCTGTAAAAAATATACTTTTAACCTTTAAAAATGGTGCCAGTTCCAAAATATTGTGTGCTTTTGCAATCAGTACCAGTGTTTTTTTAATAGCATTTCCTTCATTCCACTGCACTTCAAGCTTACACTTTAACCTCATCCCTTCTGGAGAAGCTTGTAGTGTCCCAGTCTCGTGTGTTCCTGTCCATCTGCCAGCCACGGGGAAAAGATAATCTCCCACAGTATGTGCTGACCACAGCTGCCTCGTACCCCCCCTGTCCTGTACGTTCTGTTCCCTTTCATCGTTAGCATCTAATACCATGACGTCCTGGATGCTCTTACAAGGAAACATAACCAGTGATGTATGTACTTTTAATGCAAGGTTTGTTTTTAGATTCTGGTCTGTCCATAGGAGATCAGCACCGTGGAAGCAGGGTACAGAGGTAACAAAATCTACAGCAAGCAGGGCCTGAGTAACCCGAGAGTAGCAGCCTGGGTAAGAGAGGAGGATATGCGCCATAACTTTATGAACATTGTTGTTATTTTAAAGCAGCAACCTTGCTTGAATTTTTTTCTTTATTTAGGTAATAGATTTGAAGCAGGAACCCGAGCAGAACTGTGTTGATTTCAGCTGCAGGGACCCCCTGCTTTCCGTGGCACTTACCTCGGAATGGGGTGCCGGTAGCAGCTCCGGCTGGCCGGATTTAAAGCTCCCGTGTCACACGGCCAATAGAAAGCCGTGACATCATCCCTTGCAGCTTCCTATTGGCCCGCGTGACCGGAAGCTTTAAACCTGCGGAGCTGCTAACGGCGCTCACTACGCAGGGAAGTATTTCTGAAAGCAGCGGGTCCCCCCTGGAGGGGTTCAGCTCCAGAGAGCCCCGGCTTCAAAGCTGTATTTAAAAAAAACAACAAAAAAAACATGTTCTGCTGATTAAGACTCATAAGTAACACTTGGCAACTAAGCGGAGTGGAACATTTACTATGGTTTGTAATGCTTTGACTACAGTGATTCCCTCATCCCACCATTATAATTTGCATACGAGAGGTGCCATTTTTTTAACTGATGTTGCCAGGTCCCACTTGCCCCCCCTCCCCGCCCCCCTTAACTCCGATGCAGGCGCGGGGAATGGGGACGCTACTTCTATATGCGGCTGGCTGTATGGAGACGCTCCGGCCGCTGGAGTTCCTCAGCGCACCCGGCAAGCGGGGGCCGCCATCTTGGGTATTGCACATGCGCGATGGTTGCCGGCGCATACGCAGAGAGCCCCGAGGTGGCAGCAGCCATCTTTTATGTCAGTGCGCATGCGCAAGACTTAGCGCATGCACAGAAGGGTAACAGATGCGGCGGCCATCGTGGCCAAGGCTCTGCAAGGGACTACATGTCCCAAGGACCCTCGGGGGCACCAGGAGAGAAAGATATATTTGGCGCGGTTGGGACGACATTTCAGCCGGGAGCAGGATGCAGAGGAGAGAGATAATGTCCCAGGTGCCAGTAGCCCCCTGAGACTAGGCCAGCTTTCCCCTGTAGGCCCCAGCTAATCCCCGACTCACAGTAGGTACCAGTGCATGTGTAGGGAAGGCCCTTTCAGTTAAGGACACCCCCTTTAGATGCTGGAAGTGCTGCTATAGCATTGATAGAGCCACACAGCGGTCTGCGGCCTGTGGTCTGGGACTAGACCACAAGGTCACTTAAAGAAACACTTAAAAGGGACACACTCCAACGGGAGCTCCCCCTGAGGCGGACGCCTTTGTGGAAGGAGCAGCAAGATCACGTCACAGGATCACATTGCGGGTCAACAGATTCACGCTGAAGTCTGGCCTGGTCTGGCCTAAGATTAGGAAGGTATTCCATGTGCACCAACGGCCCACAGGGATTGCGCTACTCCCTACACTTTTGGGTGGGGACTGACATTGGGGGAAAGGACACTAGTGGTACTGGTGCCACCGCACCACAAGTACTGTGGGGACGCCCCTCTGTGTAATATTGTGTGTACGTGTATTCAGTAAGTTGAGTGTTCAGTAAATACGCCTTTATCATACCCTGTGTGTATTTACTGTATTGTCTTGGGAGGGGCTATCCTACTGTGTAGGATCCTTCTCAGGTGGAGGCGCTGCGTGCCAACGAACGTGATCACCCCAGGTTCCCTGCAGCGGAGGATCAGGCCTCCTGTAAGCCACTCGGGTAACAACAGCACAGGTAGTTTCCCTTGTATACACGGGGAAAGGGGGCTACATTAACAAACTAACATTTCCCCTTCTATTTTTAAAGAGCTAAAGTGTAGTCATTTCTAAAAGGACAAAATAGCTTTAACCCAATGTTTCATAGAATTGGTATTTGTTGAAACCGGTCACTGTAGAACTACTTTTTCTTTTTAAGACACTTCACTGAATTCACCCAGTTCAAAAACAAAAACATCTCCACATTCATCTAAATAATAAACCTTATCTATCAAACACAGTCTGATACTGTTCTCCCTTCTAGTCAGGGAGAGGAGCAGATACTGAGAGACGCTTAATTGGACAGAAGCATATTGAGTGCAGCTCGGGTACCAGCTGCTGGTAATTGTCCCCTCAAAGCCCATTCTGACACTAGAATCACCCACACTCCCAATCTATTCAGATTAAGCACCCAGGCACATACACACAAACTCAGATACAAGAACACACACTCACTAGGGATATCACCCGGAAGCAAGGGGTGGAAGTGACGCAGAAAAAGTTGCGGTACTGCGACCGATTGAGAAGTTCCTTATTGGATTTAACATATTTTCATGTAATTTTATGCTATATATATATATATATATATATATCAGAACAAAACAAAAATACAAAGGAGCGCCTACTATAAACAACCTGCCTAACTGTGAGTATGTATGCTACTGTGTTGATACAACCAATGGGGTGGCCAGGGGTGGTAATATAAAAAAGGATCCTATGTTATAAAGATGATGCATATAATAAAAAACTTTAATAAAAATGCTATATAAAAAATATGAAAAATACTAAAAATATAAAAATAAAAGATATTGAATGATATTAACAACTTAGGTGAATACCAAAAAAAGAACCTTAAAAAACATAGAGTCCCGTTCCAATAAAGTGCATCCAGGTAATGGCAGCCCGTTTGAAAGGGATCACAACTCCCTTGAAAATACCTATGAGAGAAAAAGAGAAAAAAAACAGGCGCACACCTAGTGCATTAAAGTAAAACAAACATTTTATGGAACATTAAAAAGACAAATGCCCACTCACAAATCAGAAGATAATAAAGAGCATTTATGAGATTGGCCCTCATAAGCCACTGGCAGCGTCTCAATCAGCAATGGAGTCTTCTCCTACACACGTGTTGCGCAGTCTCCTTCGCCGGAAATGACGTCCTCCCGGCGTGTGTCCCGCAACAGGAAATCCCTCCAGGAAACAAGGACTGTGTCTGCTTCGTTCTTGCTGTTGTACCACCAGAGATAGTGGAAATCTGCCAGCTCCTTCTTGTATGGCTTGCCGCTCTCAATGCTGCATCCACAATATACTGTGTTCAGTGGGAAAGTGCCTCCTCCGTCTCAGCCACGCCCTACGCGTTTCGTCATCAAGGATGACTTCATCAGATCCCCTGATGAAGTCATCCTTGATGACGAAACGCGTAGGGCGTGGCTGAGACGGAGGAGGCACTTTCCCACTGAACACAGTATATTGTGGATGCAGCATTGAGAGCGGCAAGCCATACAAGAAGGAGCTGGCAGATTTCCACTATCTCTGGTGGTACAACAGCAAGAACGAAGCAGACACAGTCCTTGTTTCCTGGAGGGATTTCCTGTTGCGGGACACACGCCGGGAGGACGTCATTTCCGGCGAAGGAGACTGCGCAACACGTGTGTAGGAGAAGACTCCATTGCTGATTGAGACGCTGCCAGTGGCTTATGAGGGCCAATCTCATAAATGCTCTTTATTATCTTCTGATTTGTGAGTGGGCATTTGTCTTTTTAATGTTCCATAAAATGTTTGTTTTACTTTAATGCACTAGGTGTGCGCCTGTTTTTTTTCTCTTTTTCTCTCATATATATATATATATATATATATACTTTAAAAACTTATCAAAGTGTCTCAGCTGCCAACTTGTGGCAAAATAAGCACCAGATTTACCAAGGGAAAAACCTCTGCTTCAGTAAGATTTTTTTTCCTTTGATAAATCTGCTGCTATTTTTTGCACCGGTTTCGCTGCATTAACTCAACTTGAGCATGTGTAGACATATATTAGCTTTGTATTAATAAATGCTAAGTTTTAAATAGCTTTAAACACCAAGTGTGCTTCTTGTTAGAGAATAACTGGGTACACCAGCTGCCCCTCTATTTTTGAAAATACTTCAATTCAGCACACAGGTAGCACCCATTGCCATCTCAGGCAATTTGGCACAATCATTTTCATTTCAACTTCACTGTATATTTTGCTAGTGAGCGGAGAATTCTGTTTATTTAAAAATGTTGGCGGACCTGAGAATGACGCACCCTACACGGCAGAGGCCTTTGTGTCATACCAGGTAAATCATTGCAAAAAATGCTAGTTTTCTAGTGACTGATTTCCCTACCTGGAGCGTCGGCTCGATCAAAACGGAAGTGGTGCCCGTTTCTGTTGTGGGCTGGCAGTCATGGCCAATCCATGTGATCGCTCGGGTGCTGCTGGACTCCCGGCAGTGAAAAGGTTATTAATTCGTTTGCAAACCAACAAGAAAATGTGACAAGTTATTTGGCCGCGAGGACTGACAAACAGTCTTATAACCAAAGCACATTAAATAAAGATTGACACCTCTTTATGCTTTTGATGGTTTTGGCAACGAGCTACATTAGACATACAGTATTAAACATGCCCCTGTCCTTAGTTCACTTTGGTCCTAGGTGAGACTTCCACTTTAAGCAGCTGGAGCCTCTGCCTGTTATGATTTAAAATAAATAGTCTTAACATTTTTCATTTGGGATCCTCCAGAATAATCACTCTGGGATAAAACATAACATTTGGGATCCTCCAGAATAATCACTGTGGGATAAAACATAACATTTGGGATCCTCCAGAATAATCACTGTGGGATAAAACATAACATTTGGGATCCTCCAGAATAATCACTGTGGGATAAAACATAACATTTGGGATCCTCCAGAATAATCACTGTGGGATAAAACATAACATTTGGGATCCTCCAGAATAATCACTGTGGGATAAAACATAACATTTGGGATCCTCCAGAATAATCACTGTGGGATAAAACATAACCTAAAACCAACATTCTGTAGTGGAAGAATACAGTTCAGGTGCCAATGCCCACTTCTTGTTAGCTGTGATGAGCCACTTTCTGATACTTTCTGATACCTTCTGCACCAAACTGTGTGCAGAGTTTGGGAGAGGATATTTTAGCCTATTCATTGTGGTGAATAATTTCAACTAGATAAAGCCATTATTTGCAAAAGGTTTACTTGTAAACAAAGTACAATATTAATGTACAAATATGCATCATCCTTTCTGGCTACAATATAACAAAAAGCCGCTACAATCTCGTGTGTTCAGATATCTTAAAGGATCCTTCAGATATAAACCCTTTATTGCCTTCCCATCTCCACTGTATAATGCAGCAGAATCAGCATGTGCAGTATGTGCGTTGGATATGAAACTGCAGCACCTCCAGCAGGTGGGCCATTACTCACAAGGACAGCCAGAGCCATGCAAATAACAACCCAATCTGTTTGTAAAAGCCTCCACTGTTGGTTTCCCAGTTCTTTCACAAGCCGAGCAGCAGGAGCAGCAACTGGACAGGAAGACAAAGGGCAGTTGCCCGTGGAGCTGGTTCACTCTGATCCTGATGAAGCTTTTCTCTCCACCTCCTATGTGCAAGGCCATGCTGGCTCTTTTACCCTTTGGGGACAATGGAAAAGTGAACAGGAAAGTAGAGACAGTGGGGAGGCTCAGAGGGAAACGGGGAGGAATGCTGCTAGCAACACTTTAACACTAAAGGGAAAGGGGGAGGGTGGCAAGATACTGTATTGAAGCCTTGGTTCTCCAGAATTTGCCAATATAAACCCTGAAAGTTTAACATTCCAGAAATCTGATGGTACCTGGGTGATGTGTATAATCCTGAAAGGTAAGTCAGTTTGGGGGGAATTAAATTCACGAATCAAATAAAGACCCAAAACACCACAACACTAGAGAATGTTATAATACTTGCCAGGATCCTTGTTTTCATTTAATAATTTTTTTCATGTGTGGCATATGTTATCAAAGGCAAATCCAGATAGGAATACAATAAACAAACTAACACATTCCAGTGGTTTGTGGCTATAGTGCTTTCCACCCTCATTGTATGAAGAGGTCAAACTAAGGTGCTTAATCTACACAAACACAACATAGACAAGACAGCCCATCACTTTGTATGCTGCTAATAACAGTTTCCAATGGGAAACAATTTTGGAATAGTACAAGGAATGTTGTCACTTGGCACACATTTTACTGGACTGCCTTAAATGTGCCCTGTGTCCCTGCTTAATGTGATTGAGACTGTCCCTGCTTCATCTGAGCGCCCTATCAAATTAGAGTCAAGTAATAAGCTGTTGAGGAGGTGGCGGAGTCTACGATGGGAAAAGGAAAATACAGAAAGACCAGGTGCCCTTTCTACAAAGGAATTGTGTAATGCTGAGAAAACATGAGCAACCGCACCACCTCAACCACCTAGTTTTTCACTAATAGGTGAAATGGTTAATCCCAAGTGCGCCTATCTCATCTGATTAAAAAAATTGGTAACCTGGGTTCATGCCTATTTGGGATTGGTTGCCACACTACGTTTTAAATGTAGAATAAAAAGACATGGTATAATACCATGGACTGAGAGATGTCCCACACAGAAGAGTGTAGATGAACAAAGAATACGTATCTGTGGCGCCTAACATATAGATATATGTAAAAAAGGATATGTACAGCCAAGACTGGTGGATGTGCAGATCTCAGGATGTCTCCAAATGGTGATATTCGTGCTTAAAAAGAACAAATAAAGTGCATAGCATAATACTGTGTGATAAACAGGACAAACATAACATATAACAAACAGCTGAGATAATCAACATGTGAACAGATTAATTAGGCATTTAATAAAAAGACATAAAAAATTACATATAAAAATAACATGAATTGTACATGAATTCATGTAAAATGAGATAGGTCAAACTGATATATCTGCCTCAATGGTAGAATTGCCCACTCACCAGACAGATTATATATATATGTTATGTTTGTCCTGTTTATCACACAGTATTTTGCTATGCACTTTATTTGTTCTTTTTAAGCACAAATATCACCATTTGGAGACATCCTGAGATCTGCACATCCATCAGTCTTGGCTGTACATATCCTTTTTTACATATATATATGTGTTAGGCGCCACAGATACAGTACGTATTCTTTGTTCATCTAGTGTCTCTCTGATCAGGGGGTCAGAGTTGTATCAGAGGCAGCCACTTATATCTTTGTATTACAATATATACGGTTCATTGTTCTAGTATCACACTCGTGTATTTATTATTTCATTTTTAACCAGTCACATACCCACTCATTATAGTCTAGTTAGCGCTACCTATCCTGTTTTTTTTGTTACACAGAAGAGTGTACTACTTGAAGCTGAAAGTTCTCCATGACATGTTCTCCTTTTGGTCAGTATTCTCTTGCAAGGTGGTACAGTTTCCCATTGTGAGACAATCCATCCAATCTGTAGTTAGTTCATGGCACCACATCAGTTTGTGTACGACAGAAAGCACATGAATAGAGACTGGCCGACATAATTAGTAATGTGCTTCAGAAATCCAATTATGTCACTGCCCATAATAAAAAGGACATTTGCTACACCATACCCATTCATGGGATCAAGCTATAGATGGTACCAAAATTACATATGATATACAGTATACAGTATATTTAATACCTTTGGAGAAGTTTGATTGGATGGCAATAAGTTAGATGATTTAAAATACAAATGCATATCACCTACGCCATCTCTACTGTAGTATTTACCAAGACATATACTTATATACTCTCCCACATATGCACCGCATGAACAATAAATATACACAGACTGCAGAGCATTGTTCAATGTTCAAAACTTTTAAGATGTTATGTGCAGCCGGTTTGTAGCAGTGAGGTCTGTGCCCCGTTGCTATGGAAACAAAAATCCCTAAATTAGCAGCCTCAGTAGGAGGGTTATTTCCCTGCGATCTCCTCAAGGGAATCCACAGAATGGCAAGCGAAGCACAGCTGGACCGCGCTCATAACACGGCATGGGAAAGAGAGCTAAGAATAACTCTCACACCAATCATTCCCCTACATCTAGCACTGAATGTGTGTCTGATACACGCAGGTTACCACACACACCAATCACTCCCCTACATCTAGCACTGAATGTGTGTCTGATACACGCAGGTTACCACACACGCCAATCACTCCCCTACATCTAGCACTGAATGTGTGTCTGATACACGCATGTTACCACACACGCCAATCATTCCCCTACATCTAGCACTGAATGTGTGTCTGATACACGCAGGTTACCACACACGCCAAGCCTTTCTCTACATCCAGTTGTATAGGTGTACCGGGCGCATCCCCTGCATGTGCAGTACTATACTAATTCCCCTATATCCATATCACAATTTGCCTCTGTATGAAATATTACAATCTTTCCTCTGTATCCCCACACAGTTTCTAAATATAAATACATTAGTATGCACACGCAATCATAACAAGCATCAGGAGGCGCAAGAGAAGGCAGGAGTAGATTGGGAACACCGGTGAGAAGACATTTCCTTACCTGCTTTCACTGTGCACTTGAAGTTCTACCTCTGTCCCATCGGTCACCTGCTTGCTCCCCCAATGTTTCAGCCTGAGGCCTTTTCGCCTTGGGGATGTGCTAGGAGTGGAGGAGTTGGACTGCGCGCTGTCTTCGTCGCTGGATGGAGTTATCTCTATGGATGGTAGTTGCAGGTAGTCCGGATTCCTGGCACAGCTTAAGCTTTCTCCTGTTTCCCTGCTCCGTGAAGACTTTGGACGTCTCATCTTAAAGCGTCTGCGACGGTGGGTTGGGGTGTAGCAGCTGGACGAGCCGGAGGCACTGTCCGATGGGTTTGGCACCTGCAGCTCTGGTATCTGACGGGTCGCACTTATATCCCCAGCCAGCATGGTCAAACTCATGATCAAACCAGAAGCAACACTTAAAAAGCAATCAGGCAACTTCCTGAGCTGCAGTATGAAGTAGAGTGACAGGAAGTATCTCTACGCACCACTGTGAGGTTCCTCTGCTTGTCAGTTACTTGTATTGTAACTGGCCTTGCTGGTCTTCTCTTGCCCGTCGCTCACCCCCTCGTGTGATACTGTAAAAAAAAAAAAAAGAAGGGTAAAAAATATGGAACAGATCCTGGAACCAAACGGAAATAATGTGAAGCTGTGACTAGGCTGAGAGAGATACACACATTAAAGGCACAGAAGTGGTGACAGAGATAAGGGGAAGGAGGGGGAGTTTGTGTTTGTCTGGAACGGATACCAAACGCAGAATCAGCAGCTGCTAGTGTAACCCAAGCTCTTCTGAAGCTGGGGACGGTCTGTGACACAGGAAAACTCTGTGCATATCATGAATGAAACGTAGATAGTCAGCGACTTTAAACACCTATCCATCAAGCACTATGCCTGGGTGCTTCTGTATGTATTTACTATGTGTATGTGTTTATATGTTCAATATTTGCTATGCTTGTGTTTGGGTGCCTGGAATAGATAGAAATGCAGAAGGCGTTTCAGGTAAAAAAAATATGACAAAGGAGGGTAGTTGAGGTGATGCACGATGAAATGACAGGGGTGAAATGAAGAGAGAAATTAGAAGTGGGAGGTAGCGGGCATTCCTTCATTTATCACCTTGGTCTCTACCTGGCTGGTGGTGGCACTCTCCGCGTCAAATATCATCACTTCAGAAGGTATGCGAATCGCTACAGTATTAAAGGTGATAGTGTAACAATGGTTCCCTCTAGTGATAAATCAGATGTCTGCAGTCTAAAGAATCCATGTGAGCAACTTGTTCCACTGACCAGCCCCAGCTACTGTATAGGAGTCCCCCTCCCCCAGTTATATGCTCACCACGGTATATGTCCTTCAGCTACATGCAGCTCCATCTTTTTATAAGTCCTCCAATAAATATCTGCTCATCCATTGACCTTTCCGTCCAGGTGTTCCTGCATATTCCTGTATCAAGAAGCAAGGAATCGTTAGAGTTACCTGCAACTCCCTCTGTGCAACCTCGAATGTTAATCCTGGGACAGTGGCAATTATTAGCGGGATAAACATTCCAGGGATAAGCTAACACCCGCTGGAAAAAAATGTTCATTAGGGTTGGAATTTAAATATGAAGCTTAAAGCAACACTGTCTCCATAGAAACAACGCTGTGTACGTAACCTGGGCAGCTGCTGGACAACTGGAAACCCCAGCTTGGTTTCAAGCTCCCATTAATTTATATACGACTATTTTGGGTCTGTCAGTGTAAGGTACACAGATATACTGATCCTACACACGTTTGCAGCTGAGCTCTAATATATAGTATAGGAACACTCATATAGCTGCACTGCAATCGCCTTTAGATATATAAGTACCACAGGACCACTCTTTATTTATAGCATTATTAAGCCTCCACTTTTATTAAACTGTTCTGAGCACATCTGTGTATAAAGCTATAGTGAGTACTCAATTATGTAGCTATAGTGAGTACTCAATTATGTACAATTACAGAAAGACCCTGCTGTAAAAAGCTCTACGGAGCACTTCTTTGCACAAAACTAAACCAAAGTCCTCCATTTACCTTGATATAGAGTACATATGTAGCAGGCTTCTCTATCTCCCTCCCCCCACCGCCCCCAAAGCACAACATATCCCAGGATATAACGCAGTATCTCACCGAGTTTCCACAGCACACAATGGCTGTGTTGGTGAAAATTATCAGCTCTACAGAATGGAACAACGGTGCCTGCTACATCTGTACTATGTATCTATTTATGTGCAGCTGTATAGAGCTTATTATGGACATCTATACTAAAGTGAGTCATTACTCATATACAACTATGATGTGCTTTCCCCATTCACAGACGTAGAATAATGTATTATATTATGTCAACAAGTACCAGATACACCGCGGGAGGTTCATGGTCATTAAACGAGAAATATGGAGTTTTTCCTTTGTAGCTCGTAAATGTGTTAAACTGTTGTAATCTAATCTGAAACACGACCATCGCTATAAACTTTGCGTTCTAAGTATGGCTCAAAGTGGGTATTCAAAATGTCCTCGTGCTGAAACGTGCGCCCGAAGACGAGGACGTCACTGTCTGATTGCATAATCGATAACGCATTGATCCAGCTCCTCCCATTTCTGAATGATAACATTGTTTTATGAATTCGTTTTCTCAGTCCTTCTAGCGACCATCCTTTATATTAGGAAACATTGTCTGTAAGCGTTTTGCTCTGTCTCAATCACTTTATAACATGCTTATCTTCCTCACTAAACACCATTTTAGAACTCTGCTCTTGGTCATCATTCTGTCACTAACTCCAAAGAACATATATTAGATTATCAAATAATTCTTAAATGTAAAAATATACTGTGACAGACCTAAGATTGTTCAAATTTTCATGAAAACTTTGTGTTTATTCTGCACGAGATGACGAAAAATAAAGGAGACCCATTTTTGTCTGAGCAGTGTGTATACAGTATATAAATCTTATTATAAAAAGATGCTTACTAAATTCAGCATATACAGTATCTAGCTATACTATACCGTATGTAACCTACCAACCACACCTCCTATCTCTGCTTAAAGCAGCAATCCACCCCAGAATCCTACAAGTTTAACTCATTTGGTGCTTGTATCATGCCCGCTGAGCATTTGTCAGTGTTACAAATAATGTTCTTAATCTCTAGCATCTCAGGTTACCATGGTAACCTGGGCTCTAGGGAGAACTGAACTTTGACCTCTCAGACACGGAATATTCCCACTGCTCATTATCTCCTGAACAAAGCATCGGATTTTACAAATAAACAACACCCTGCTGAAAATGCAATATATCTTTTACAGGAAATATGCAAAAAAAATAAAATAATAGACAGACAAATAACAGAGCATCAGCTGTCTCTCTGAACACTGTACACTTCGAAGGGTCAGATCCACGGAGCTTCGATAAATATGGGCTGGTAACGTCCGTTAGTTATCCTCAGTTTAATACAGGGGTATCAAACTCATATCATATAAGGGGCCCGGTTAGATTTCACTGTACTTAATTCGGACACTACGTACCATACATTATGAAAAATACTCATATAAAACATAGCTCTATGCCACGTGTCAGAGGTAAACTCAGTCTTCCCTCTATCTTTCTCCCTCGTGTCCTCACCTCTTCTCTATTTCATTCCCTACCTTCCTCACGCTTATCCCCCCTCCACACTCTTCATACCTCCCCTCCCCCTCACACATTTCATATCTCCCCTCCCTCTCACATACTTCACACCCCTCCCCCTCACACATTTCATATCTCCCCTCCCTCTCACATACTTCACACCCCTCCCCCTCACACTTCATATCTTCCCTCCACCTCACACACTTCATATGTCCCCTTATATGTCCCCTCCCCCTCACACTTCATATGTCCCCTGCCCCTCACACACTTTATATCTCCCCCCTTACATACTTCATATCTCCCCCCCCTAAACTAGTGGCATAACTACTGGTCCCCCCTGGGATGCATAACCCCCCAAGCGGATACCGAGGCCCTGTGCTCTTCCATACAATGAAACCGATTACCGGGGAGAGCATGGAGCCTCTGTAAGCCTGCAGCACTGCTTCTGCGACGTTGTGTCATCATAGCGACATATCACGTGACGCAGCGACATCACAGGTGATGCATTGCCATAACAACCCATCATCACATGACGCAGCTATGTCATGATGTCACGGGACGAGGGCAGGCAGGTAAGTGAACTGCCCGGGGGCCCCTTACACTGAAGTTATGCTTCACACTTCATATCTTACCCCACAACCCCCCCCCCCCCACACACACACACACACACACTTAATATTCCCCCCCACTCTATTCACACTCTTACGGATGAGGAGGGATCCAGACCGGAGTCAGAACCAGTGAGGCAGCATGAGGAGAGAGCTGGCGTGGGGGAGGGGCCCAGGCTGCCTCTTCCATGCTGCTACGACACCTGACTGCTGCAGGATCGCACACGATGGCTAAATGGGCACTCCTATTGGCCCGGCAAGCCACGCGAGAGTTCCTGCTGCAGTCAAGTGTGGGAGCTGCACTGAAGAGGCAGTACAGGCCCCTCCCCCATACCAGCACAGGACCCTCACCCACACCCGCACAGGCCCCTCACCCACCAGCTCTCCCCTCATGTCCTTTTACCATCAATCCTGGCCGGCAGGCCGGACAGAAGAACCCGCCAGGCTGCACTGTATTTTGGACAGCCCTGGTTTAACAGGTATCCACAAAGCTAAATATATGCAACTACTATGTAACTATATAAATCTATGCAAAAACAACGTCTGTTACTTATCTCATTAATGCCATGTTAAGTTAGCACTGCCATGTTAAGTTAGCACTGCCATGTTAAGTTAGCACTGGTATGTTAAGTTAGCACTGCCATGTTAAGTTAGCACTGACATGTTAAGTTAGCACTGCCATGTTAAGTTAGCACTGCCATGTTAAGTTAGCACTGGTATGTTAAGTTAGCACTGCCATGTTAAGTTAGCACTGCCATGTTAAGTTAGCACTGCCATGTTAAGTTAGCACTGCCATGTTAAGTTAGCACTGCCATGTTAAGTTAGCACTGCCATGTTAAGTTAGCACTGCCATGTTAAGTTAGCACTGCCTTGCGTTAGCTTCAAACAACATGACGTTAAGCCTTTCTTACCGAAAGGCAGCGTTACTCTCATGCAGGCCCTAAATTGGGGTTTAATTAAAGTTAAAGAAAAGAGAAGACAGGCGAGGAAAAGAACCCCCTAAAGAACAATATGATGGTTACATCATACCTAACTGTGGTCTGACACTTATCCAGACCTATGTCAGGGTCTGGACGTGAGTAACACCAGGTTTAGCTCGGACCTAACTTACGTAACGTTAAATCCCTGTGTTACCTATACCTGAGCTCCGTGGATCTGCGTTGTTAGAGGGAACACCTCTTTTGCATATCATCATCACCAACATCGGATATAGTAACGCAAAGGGCTCGTTACGGCTGAAAACAGCACTTAACGCTGCGTTAGTGAGCGTATAAGATCCCCGTTAGCACTTAATACGTTAACATCTCATTAAAACAGTAACTCAGCTCTGTGGATCTATCCCTAAGTGTTCTTCATCCATAGCAATACATTTCAGACCAGTACCTCATCTATCTATCTATATATATAAAACTGAAATCTAGTTTGTCTGTGGGTCTGCCACGCCTCTCACTCTCAGCCTCTCACTCTCATTGGCCAGGGCTACGCAGGTCGTGAGACTCACACCACCCTCACACCGCGTGCGCCTCTGAGAAGTGGCGACCCACACGCCTGCACTGCCGCACAATCCAACCGCCTGGCCTCACACCCTCCACCCCTCCACCCACCCGCCTCTTCTCCTCACCCCGCGGGACCTCCGGGGACCGAGATGAGGGATGTGAGGGGGGGGGAACAACCTCTTCTCCTCACCTCCTGGAACCGGGGGGGGGGGGGGCGGAACGACCGCCGGGGACAGAGGTGAGGGGGGGGCCGAGGTGAGCACGACTACACCCCCTCCCCCCACCCGCAGTGAGCTGCCGCGGACACACCCTTCCGCACATCCTCCCACACTCACCTCAGTGAGCCCTCGCACAGCTACCCGGCCGCCGCAACACCCTCCTGCACTCCCTCCCGCACGCACCTCCATTGAGCCGGCGCACAGCTACCCGCCCGCCACAGGCCCTTTGTGTCGGGGACAGAGGTGAGGGGGGGGAACAAGCGCCCACATCACTTACCACTGTTCTCCTCCACACCCCACGGGACCGGGTTGGGGGGGGGACAACCGCCGCTGACCGGGGTGAGGTGGCTGAACGGCCACGCGTGCCGCCGGGAACATTTTCGGGACCGAGGTGAGGTGGGGGGGTGGCACACGCGCCGGGAATGGAGCACCCAACCCCTCACACCCAGCCACACACTGCCTCCCAAACAGCCACTGCCACCCACCCACTGCCTCCCACCCACTAACTCCCACCCACCCAGTCACTGCCCCTCACCCACCCAGTCACTGCCTCTCACCCACCCACCCACTCACTGCCTAACCCAGTCACTGCCTCCTGAAACCCAGTCACTGCCTTTCACCCAAGGTCACTGCCAGTCACTGCCTCCCACCCACCCAGTCACTGCCATCCACCCAGTCACTGCCTCGCTCCCACCCACCCAGTCACGGCCCGTGACCAAGTGGGGAAATTGGAGCTGTGAAGGGGGGAGGGGCGAGCTGTGAAAGGGGGGGGGGAATCGGACATCTGAACACGAGGGGGAGAGGAATGCAGCTATGAAGGGGTGGTAGCAAAGAGAGAGAGGGAGTGTGAAAATTAAATCTCGGGCAACGCGGGGTATATCAGCTAGTTACTTAAAAGAACAGTCCTACAGTACATAGAGGGTGAAAGGATTGGAGGGGGGAGGGGGGTGTGGGGGGTTAGGCAACATTTTAGCATAACTGTCTTTTTTCGAAAGACTACATTTTTTACTTATTTGCATCCTAAGGACGGCTGTGGCCCCAGTCACTGCGTGCACTGCCTGGCGGCGCGTGTACCATTTCAGCCGCGATCTGAGGTCATGGGGTGGCGATGGGATGCACGTCTTGGTAAAAAGATAAGAACGGGGAGGCGTGGCAGGGCGTGGCCATGACATCACGCTGCTGGTTTGCCCTGATTGGCTGAACCGCTGCCGTGATGTGGCCATTGCTTGGTCGCAGCGCCAAAAGACAAATTCCGTGTCCATTTGGAAAGGTGGTCGCGCCATCGCACTTTGTGCGCACACGCCCCATAGAGAGTAGTACTTAGTGTGCGCCGCACGCGCAGCTGTGGCAAGCGGGAACAAAATCCATCCATCTAATCCTAACCTTATCTGGTAATATTTGTGTTTGCCCCCTTATCTTGGTGGCTAGTGATACTAGCATAATTACATTAAACAAAAATGAAGAAAGGCTAGATCAACAACACACAAACACACATACACACTGATCACAAAAGAGATTAGGTAAAAGAATGTAAAACACCCCAAAGCATGTTGTTACTAAGAGAGCAAGTAAGGCACACAAGGAGTTTTTCACTTAAATAACTTGTGCATACAAATCTGGACCAACTTTTTGTTCCCCTTATGGGACTATCATTGGATCAGAACGTTGGTTCCAGATTTCTGTGAACAATATATTCATTTGAAAAACTCCTTCTGTGCCGTGGTTGCTCAATTTCCAGAATTATTATTATTAACATTATCGTTCATTTGGGAAGCGCCAACATATTTCGCAGCGCGGTAGATTTGGAGTACAGAGTAAATTACATAAACAGTTACATACAGTACAAGCGAGGACAAACATGTACAAATAGATACAAAGGGGCAGTGAGGGCCCTGCTCGTGAGAGCTTACACTCTAGAGGGAATGAGGGACAAAGTTGAAACAAGAAGGTAAGGTGGCTGCTCATTGTGGGACACGTGTGGCTCAGGTTAGAATATGGCCAGTCTGACAGTTGAAGCAATTAAGGTTTTTTGGTGGATGTTACATAGGGTGGAGATTGGTTCAGCCACACATCTGGTCCCAATACGGTTGGAGGGGGAGTGGAGTTGGATGTTAGAGGTATGGCAAGTAGGCTTCCTTGAAAAGGTGAGTTTTCCAGGTGGTTTTAAACATCTGAAGGCTGGGGGAGAGTCTGATGGTACGTGTATGGAATTCCAGAGAGAGGGTAGCATGGGAGAAGTCTTAGGCCTCGGCCAGGCTCCCTGCTGGCGTGCTGAGGCGCGCTGAGGCGCAGGGAAAGCGGGTTGCTTACCGCACGCGCTGTCAGCGGGCCGTCAGAGGGTGGGCCGGGGGCGGGCACGTCACTGGCCGGGGGCGGGCAAGTGACGTCACGGAGCTGGTTCGCCCTCATTGGGCGAACCGCTCACGTGACCGGCCTGTCGCGCCGGCAAGCGGGGGAATTTTAAATTCCCCTAAGACCTACGCTTCCGCGCGCTTGCGGAAGCATAGGTGAGCCCCTACTAAAGCCGCTCTAATTGCGGCTGTAGAGGCTCAGTGCTGAGCGGGAGCACGCGTCAGTGCGCTTCCGCCAGCAAGCAGGGAACATGGCTGAGGCCTTACAGGCGGGAGTGAGAGGAGTTATTTGAGGATGAGGGCTGAGATGTAAGGGGGGGCAGCATGTAAGTCATTACTAGGGTTTTAAATGTAAGTCTAGAGGAAGCCAGTGTAAGGATATGTGTAGTGGAGCAGTAGAAGTGGAAGTGGAGCGGTAAGTGAGGCAGATGAGTCTGGTAACAAGCATTTTGGATAGATCAGAGTTGGAATAGGAAGACAAGGGGAATAGCAACTAAAAAGAGGTTGCAGGACATGAAGAGTTAGAAAATTGTGTATTTTTGGTGATAGGTGGAGACTTTGTGTGGGACTGAATGTGAGAAATGAATGAGAGATCAGAGTTAAAGATGACGCCTAGACAGCGGGCTTGGGGTGTTGAGGCGATTGTGGTGGTGTTGACAGTGAGAGTGAGGGTTGGTGTAGCGGCGGAAGTGGGAGAGGGAAAAAATATTAATTCTGTTTTGTACAAGTAATGGGGAGACATCCAGGAGGAGTATGCCGGGAGACAGTTGGAGACATGGGACAGGTGAGAGGGGGAGAGGTCAGGGGAGCAGAGATAGATGTGGGTGTCATCGGCATAAAGATGATACTGAAAGCCAAAATACTGTATTAGTTGTCCAAGAAATGAGATTTAGAGTGAGAAGAGCAGAGGGCCAAGGACAGTCTTGTTGGATCCCAACAGAAAGAGGGAGTGAAGAGGAGAAGACACCAGAGAAGGAAACACGGTTGGAAGGTAGGATGTGAGCCAGGAGAAGGATGCGTCACGGAGGCCAATGGAATGCAGGGTGTGCAGAAGAAGGGGGTAATCAACCGTGTCAAAGGCAACAGAGAGATCCAGGAGAATTAGTAAGGGGAAGTGACCCTTAGATTTAGCTGTGAGTATGTAATTGGCCACTTTTGTCAGTGTTGTCTCAGTGGAGTGTAAAAGTGTTATTTCCAGTAACATATAGTATATCCAAACTGAATGGTGTTTATACTATTTTTTTAAACCATTAATTAACTATTTACTTATACTATAACCAATTTTAAAAAATACTTATACTTGTCTGATTTTTTAAAAAATGGTGTAAATTATCTATAATTAACCTAATACATGTGACACTTCCATTTGTTCACTTTGGTCCTTGGAGGAACAGCAAATTTCATTCTTAGGGCTGGACCCCGCTGGCTACTGCAGGGACGAGAGCCCTCCCCTCAATGGCGGGTGGCCCGCTGTGAGTGGGGGCCGCAGCACTGTGGCGCGAGTTGCTCCTGCTCTCAATAGAATTGAGAGCAAGACTCGCTACGGAGCGCTAAGCCACGCCCCCCGGCGGTTCAGCCAATGAGGGCGAACCTGCCGGGTGACGTCATGGCCGCGCCCCCGTCACTCCCTCGCCACGCCCCCCCGCCCCCCCGCCCCCCCAGGTCTTTTGGTCTGCAGACCGGGGAATCGGCTGCACGCGCCGCCAGTCTCGCTGACGCGCATGCAGCGCAGGTACTGTGGCCGCAGCCTTATACAGCACTTCTCATGAACACAAATCTGTACATAATGTAGGAAAACAATTGTCACGCGAAACCCCTGTATGAGTAGAGCAAGAGTTTATGCTCTGAAAATGAAAGGTTAAAGACTGAGGAGACATGTTAAGTTAGTATTCTTTCACAGAGAGTGTGGTGGATTCATGGAATACCCTCCCAACAGCAGTGCTAAAGAATAATGTAGTAAGGGAATTCAAAACTGCTTGGGACAGTCACAGGACTATTCAATATATAATAACTATTTCATATAGCGCTTTTCTCCCAATGGCACTCAGTGCGTCACAATGACAGTACAGCGCGCGGTACGCAGCACGTAGGAATGTTACAGGCACAGTCCCTGCCCAGATGAGCTTACAATCTGGTTTTGGTGCCTGAGGCACAGGGAGATAAAGTGACTTGCCCAAGGTCACAAGGAGCCGACACCGGGAATTGAAACAGGTTCCCCTTCTACAAACTCAGTGTCGTTGTTAACAGAGTCAGTGTCTTTACTCAATGAGCATCTCCTTCCCTATGAAAAAAATAAAAATCGAGGATTTAATTAGATCTGGGGTTACATAACAGATATAACAGTGGGCAGACTGTGTCTCTTACCATCCTTCAATTTCTACAGTATGTTTCTATGGGCAGGACGGAAAAATCCACATGTCCAATTGTCCAAGATACTGTAAGTTGAAATTCAGGGGAGGCAAGGTTCACATCAGGTTTGATCGATCCCAGACAGTGGGCTGCACAGCTTGTTAGGCGCCAAGCCGTCTGCAGCTGCAAGGCATTGTGGGGCGCGATTGCAGTGAGTTACGCTTATACCCCCCACACTTCCCCTGCCGGGGAATAGTCAAACCTGATTAAACAATATAATAGCAAGCAATATTTTCCCTCCCGGCTGGTTGAGTTTGAACTTTCTTGCCTGATTGACAGGGATAAAGGTCTTTATCATTTGTGGTGGAGGCGTCTTTTCTGGCATAGGGGTGTGTGCTTAAGGGGGGGCGTGTGTGGTCAAGTGGGGAGTCATTTGTATATACAGATATAAAAAAACAGGGGATTAAAGGGCATCCTTTCCTTCACCTGTTTTTCCTAGTTCTAATTCAGGTTGGTTTCCCGTACGGAAGTAGCCAGAGACTCCAGGTCTGTTCTTGTGATGCTCATACAGTACGTTTATAGATACTGTCATCCCCTCGCCTGCACCCACTTTATAATTGCTTTTTTTAGGGTCCTCTCAATATTATTACACTGGTGGACACGTTTTAATATTTTGCACTTTGTCGCACACTGTTTGATATACCGTTTGATATACCGGTATTAACTGTTTCACCCATTGGTGATTCACACACTGCTACACTTGTACACAATGGTTACATTAATATTTTTTATTATTCATATCACTGCATTCTAGTCACTTGGCACTATCAGGTGTGTGTGTGTGTGTGTGTGTGTGTGTGTGTGTGTGTGTGTGTGTGTGTGTGTGTGTGTGTGTGTGTGTGTGTGTGTGTGTGTGTGTGTGTGTGTGTGTGTGTGTGTGTGTGTGTGTGTGTGTTTGTGTTACTGTGTGTGTATCCCATAATTCATACTGTGTTATGTATAGCGTATAGTTGGCAAATTACTTTTTTTCTTAACCTGTCCATATTAGTGGTATTTGTATATCGTACTTAAGCCCTGTCTATGAGCTTAACCTACTAACCTGTTATTCACGATGAGTTATCCCAATTGATCACTTATTTTTTTTACAATAAATCATAGTCTGATCATACATTAAGAAGATAACATGTATTGATCCACTTTCATTCCTTCTACAGTACCTTGTGTATACATGTAAAGAAGGAATATAGAAATCCTGTGATGTATTTAATATTTGCATAATCAAAATAGTGAGTTTTGTATCTATGTAACACATTAAAAAATATATATATAACTTGAATTTAATAGCACATAGACAAAAGAAAATATAGCATTACAGTACACTGCAAAGAGTAAGCGTAACGTCTGCCAGAAGTTTGCATGCTAATAAAAAAATAAAAACTTTTGAGACAGGGCGAGAGAAAGAAGATAAGAGGAAGAATAAGGGCGATAAAAAGGTGATAACAATAACATGTAGTTTATAATCTTTTTCAGCATGTAAAGGAACACTTCATGCCCTTTTATTTATTTATTATGTTTTAACATGAGATTGAAGCAGGGGGTCTCCGGAGCAGGAACCCCGTTAATTTCAGCTCCGGGGCCACCCCGCTTCCCCAGATACCTACCCACATAGGGGGAATCTCGCCAAAGTGTAAAGCTTGCCCGTCACGCAGGCCAATAAGAAGCCGCACCTGATGACGTCACAGCTTGCTATTGGCCCGCAGGACACGGAACTTTGAAACTCCGCCATTACATGAACCAAGCTAGCCGAGCGGCAACCGGCTATCTCGGGAAGCAGGGGGTCTAAAGGGATGAGGTTCAGCTCCGGAGAGGCCCTTCTTCAATGCTATGTTACAAATAAAAACAATTTGCCATGGCAAGAATGGCCGCTTGGATTGCCTTTTTTTCCAAAGTCACGAGTATATTGTTATAATCAGTTTACATAAGAGAGATTTGTTTCCTTTAGATGCTCTTCTAATACACATGGTATGTGGCAATGATGCTTGAAGATACCCAAACACTAAATAGCAACAGCCTGCAGCCTTATATATATGGCACGGGTCATTCGATGCTATTCTGCATCTTTCACATACATTACAGTTATTTATTCAGATTAACTCATTTATAGTTACAATATTGGAGCAATAAATAGGGTGTAATCGAGCGATGGCAGTATACCTGGTGTGGGGTGTATTACATCTGGGGGGCTCAACTCCAGTCCTCAAGACCCCCCAGCAGGTCAGGTTTTCAGGGTATCCCAGCTTCAGCACACACACGTGGCTCAATCAGAGGCTCAGTTGAAGAGCCTCCTGTGCTGAATAGGGTTGCCAGGTGGCTTGTCAAAAAATACAGGACACAATGGTGAAAGGTGCGACGCGCGAGAATCGTTGGTGGGGAAGAATGTTATTTATAAATGACCTGACTGTTATGTCATTTGTTCTAAATTTCACTCCAAGTATTCACCAATTTGCACCAATTTATATTCTATTTCGTAAAAAATCTGGGGAGGAGTCTTGGGAGGGAGCGCTATTCCGAGGATTGTTTTAGGAAATGGAATATGAAATAGTGCAAATTGGTGCGCGCTTGGAGTGAAATTTAGAACAAATGACGTAATGGTCAGATCATTTATAAATAACTGACTGGCAGTCATACTGTACATGGCGAGCAATACTGATCTTACTGCTCCTCCCACAAATTCCAAGATTGTTGCACCCACTCCTCATCCTCTCTCTCTCTCCCCTCATCCTCTCACCCCCTCTTGTCCTCTCACCCCCTCTTGTCCTCACACCCCCTCTTGTCCTCTCACCCCCCCTTGTCCTCTCACCCCCTCCCTTCATCCTCTGTTAACCCCCATCCGTTCATCCTCTCATTCCCCCTCCCTTCATCCTCTGTTACCCCCATCCCTTCATCCTCTCACACCCCCCCTCCCCTGTCATTATCAGTACAGTAGCTTTCAAATTTAGACTTTAAAATCCAGCTTTAAATTGCATATTAAATCATGCCATTGAATAAGTAACCTGCTCTGCCTTCTTGGGGATGATCAGTAAGTAAGAAGGCGCTGCAGAGATTGCAATGCTGCTGTGATGAGAGCTGAGTTATGGAGCCTTTCTGAGAATTTACAATGGTGGTTATTTTTAATAGATCTTGAAAATGGGAAGACTGTTAGTATAGTAAAAGAAAAGTGAGGGCGAGTGAGCAATTAAACAGTTGTCAGTACTGTATGTACTGTCTGTCACCACACACACTGAGACATTCACTCACTCAAACACACACACACACTGAGACATTCACTCACTCACTCAAACACACACACACTGAGACATATACATACACACACACTGAAACATATATATACACACACACTGAAACATATACACACACACACACACACACACACACACACACACACACACACACACACACTGAGACATAGACACACACACACTGAGACATACACAATACACACACACATACCGAGACATACACACACTGAGATACACACACTGAGACATTCACACACTCACACACTGACACACACACAGATAGACAGACACACACATATACAAGGGAAAAGGAAGTGGACTGGGCGCTTCTAAAGTGATTATAATGACAGTGTATTTCCACCCCCTTGAGAAAGGTTCCGTTCCGGAGCCGAAACGTCGGGATCGGCTGTCTGTCTTCACATGTCTAATACACAATTTATACTTTGAAGTGAGTGCTGCCTCTTTTTTTGCCTGACGCAAGAAGGGTAAGATCTTTTGTTTATATATAATATATATATATACTGTATATGCAAATATAACTGTATGCTCATCTGCATGTCTTAGGCAGGTCTGCAACCCCGCCTTTCCCCATTATCACCCAGCATACAGCACTTCCACTGCAGCAAGGGATTCTGGGAAATGACATGCAAATGAGCACACAGTGTCACTTTTTGCCTCAATAACCATTTTTAACATGGTTCCCTATAGGCTTAAGCTTGCTGCATGGTCACAGCTTTGAGCACAGCCAGGGTTAAGGTGCATACCCAGAAAACCCACCCACAGACAGCTGTTTCATATATATATAAAATATATATATATATATATATATATATATATATATATATACAGTGTTCGACAATCCTGTACATTTACACGCCCGGGACGTGTGGATTTAACCCCCGGGCGAGTAAATATTGGCACAAGCAGCACACGTGTTTGTTTTTAAATTTCCCCCGTTCGCGCCAATTTTTTTTTTTTTAATAAATAAGTAATCTCCCTCCTTGATTGGAGGAAGAGGGCCGGCTGGCAGCTCTGGGTCAGCCCCCCCCCCCTGCACCCGATGCCAGCTTGCTGCTCGGGGTGGGATGTAGGCTGGGAGGGGGGGTCCCCGGATGTAGGCTGGGAGGGGGGGTCCCCGGATGTAGGCTGGGAGGGGGGGTCCCCGGATGTAGGCTGGGGGGGGGTCCCCGGATGTAGGCTAGGGGGGTCCCCGAATGTAGGCTGGGGGGGGGTCCCCGTGGCTGCTGCTGCCCAGGGCTGGAAGACCAGGTAGGCACTTCCCCTCCGTCCCACGCTCCTTTGGCACCCGCGCGGGCAGGGTAATAGGAGCGGGGAAGAAGGGAAGCAGCCTGGCGGGAGGTAGAGGGAGGGGGGTGCGCGTGCGCACGCGCTGGAGGGGGGGGGGGGTTGGCAATGTTCCCGGCCACGTTTCCCATCGGGGAGGTTGGTGTGGCCCGTGCGGCTGTTCCCAGCATGGCTGCCTGACCCCCCTCCTGGCTGCAGCCTGGGCGCACGCGCAGCTTGCCACGTTTCCCATCGGGGAGGATGGTGGCCGTGCGCATGTCCGGCTGTCCCCCCGCTGGTCCCCGATACTCCCGCTAGCCCCCCGACCCTCGCGCTGGCCCCCCCATCCTCGCGCTGACCCCCCATCCTCGCGCTGACCCCCCGATCCTCCCGCTGGCCCCCCGATCCTCCCGCTGGCCCCCCGATCCTCCCGTTGGCCCCCCATCCTCACGCTGACCCCCCCGATCCTCCCGCTGGCCCCCCGATCCTCGCGCTGACCCCCCGATCCTCCCGCTGGCCCCCCCATCCCCCCGCTGGCCCCCCCATCCTCCCGCAACTCCTGCCCGATCCCCTGGCATGTGGAGCAGCAAGTGGAGGACAAGCAGGCCCTGGAGGAACAGGTAGGCCCCCTCCCTTCCAATGAATACCAACCCAGTCACCCACCCAGTGGGTGTGTGTCTGAGTGTGTGTCTGAGTGTGTGTCTGAGTGTCTGTGAGTGTGGGTGTGTGAGTGTTTGTGTGTGGGTGTCTGTGTGTGTGTGTGTGTGTGTGTGTGTGTGTGTGTGTGTGTGTGTGTGTGTGTGTGTGTGTGTGTGTGTGTGTGTGTGTGTGTGTGTGTGTGTGTGTGTGTGTGTGTGTGTGTGTGTGTGTGTGTGTGTCTGTGTGTCTGTGAGTGTGGGTATCTGTGAGTGTGGGTGTCTGTGAGTGTGGGTGTCTGTGAGTGTGTCTGAGTGTGGGTGGGAGTGAGAGTGTGTATTTGTGTGTGTATTTGTGTGTCTGTGAGTGTGGGTGTCTGTGAGTGTGTGTCTGTGTGTGTCTGTGAGTGTGTGTGTGTGTGTGTGTGTGTGTTTGTTTGTGTGTTTGTGTCTGTGTCTTTGTGTCTGTGAGTGGGTGTGTGAGTGGGTGTGTGTGTGAGTGGGTGTGTGTGTGTGAGTGTGTGTGAGTGAGTGTGAGTGTGTGTCTGTGAGTGTCTGTGTGTGGTGTGTGTGTGTGTCTGTGTGTGTATCTGTGTGTGAGTGTATGTGTCTGTGAGTGTTTATGTCTGTGAGTGAGTGTATGTGTCTGTGAGTGTTTATGTCTGTGAGGGTTTGTGTCTGTGAGTGTTTGTGTGAGTGTGTGTGTGTGTCTGTGAGTGTATGTGTCTGTGAGTGTATGTGTCTGTGAGTGTATGTGTCTGTGAGTGTATGTGTCTGTGAGTGTATGTGTCTGTGAGTGTTTGTGTCTGTGAGTGTATGTGTCTGAGTGTTTGTCTGTGAGTGTTTGTGTCTGTGAGTGTTTGAGTGAGTGAGTGTTTGAGTGAGTGAGTGAGTGTTTGAGTGAGTGTGTGTGTCTGTGAGTGTTTGTGTGTGTCTGTGAGTGTTTGTGTGTGTCTGTGAGTGTTTGTGTGTGTCTGTGAGTGTTTGTGTGTGTCTGTGAGTGTGTGTCACCCTCTCCCTGTGTCACCCTCTCCCTGTGTCACCCTCTCCCTGTGTCACCCTCTCCCTGTGTAACCCTCTCCCTGTGTTACCCTCTCCCTGTGTCACCCTCACCCTTTCCCTGTCGCCCTCTCCCTGTGTCACCCTTTCCCTGTCGCCCTCACCCTTTCCCTGCCGCACTCTCTCTGTCTTTGTCTCTCATTCTCTCTGTGTGTGTTCTCTCGTTCTCTCTCGTTCTCTCTCGTTCTGTGTCTCTTTCTCTGTGTGTCTCTTTCTCTGTGTGTCTTTCTTTCTCTGTGTCTCTCTTTCTCTGTGTGTCTCATATCTCTCTCTTTCTCTCATATCTCTCTCTTTCTCTCATATCTCTCTCTGTGTGTGTGTGTGTGTGTGTGTGTGTGTGTGTGTGTGTGTGTGTGTGTGTGTGTGTGTGTGTGTGTGTGTGTGTGTGTGTGTGTGTGTCTGTGTGTGTGTCTGTGTGTGTGTGTGTGTGTGTGTCTGTGTGTGTGTCTCTCTCCGTGTGTGTGTGTGTGTCTCTCTGTGTCTCTCTCTCTCTCTCTCTCTCTCTCTCTCTCTGTGTGTGTCTCTCTCTGTGTGTGTGTCTCTCTGTGTGTGTCTCTCTCTCTGTGTGTGTGTGTGTGTGTGTGTGTGTCTCTCTCTCTCTGTGTGTCTCTCTGTGTGTGTGTGTGTGTCTCTCTCTCCCCCTCTCTCTACCCCTCCCTCTCTACCCCTCCCTCTCTCCCCCTCCCTCTCTACCCCTCCCTCTCTACCCCTCCCTCTCTACCCCTCCCCCTCCCTCTCCCCCTCCCTCTCCCCCTCCCTCTCCCCCTCCCTCTCCCCTCCTCTCTCTCCTCTCTCTCTCTGTCTCTCTGTGTCTCTGTCTCTTTCTCTGTGTCTCTCTCTGTGTCTCTCTCTGTGTCTCTCTTTGTGTCTCTCTCTGTGTCTCTCTCTCTCACACTCTGGATCTCTTATTTACCCTATTTATCTTAACAGCCCTATACTACACCGCAATAACCTATACTGCTTTCTTCCAGATCTGACTCAAGCTTCACACGGAAGACATCGGAACCCCCCCTAACCCAGAAGACTTGTAGGGAACACCCCCCCTCCAATGTAAAACATTGCGGGAATGAGGTACCTGGACATTGAGGGACTGCGGATCAGGTAAGATCCCAGGCGGGATTGCTGCTTTAGATATTGTGAAGCGGGGACGTCCAGACACTGGTTAAGGGGTTCAGGAAACTAGTCATTCACCTGGCTTTTATTTCTAGATCCAACATTTACACACACACACACACACACACACACACACACACACACACACACACACACACACACACACACACACACACACACACACACACACACACACACACACACACACACACACACACATATAACAAGGACTAATTGTAGTATAATGTAATACAATAAATACATTTATGTCAAAAACGAATGTTGTTCTGGCTAGGAATTTATTAAATGTATTTTATTTATATATTTTATTTTAAAGCGGGGTTGGGGGCGGGACTAGGGCGGGGTTTAGGGTGGGGTTAGGGGCGGGGTTGGGGGCGGGACTAGGTGGCGAGTAGATTTTTTGGTTGGGCGAGTAGATTTTTGGGTGATTTGTCAAACACTGTATATATATATATATATATATATATATATATATATATACACACACGTTGGGCCTAATAACACATATGCATGAAATAACATTAGCGAACATAGAAACTTATATGGCAGTTATAACCTTCAATGACATATACACATATAAGAATGATTTAGCTGTATACCAGTAGTTCAGAGGGCACCCACTGTGCAAGTATACCTTCCCCACCACCGTGTGCACCCCACACCGTGTCCAATGTACTGGAACAGTCCCTTGGTCACTTAACCTTTAGTGTCCCCAAGAAAACCACCCCCCAAGGCGGGATCAGCGCCTGTAGGTACCGGTGTTGGTGCATTTTATAATAATACCTGCCGAGCGCTCCAGCACCTGGTCGCTGATACTTCGAAAAGGATCCGCAGATCCAGTGTCGTCTCTCACGAGTAGTTCCTCACTGTCAGAGAGGTCTCTCACGAGACTTGACTCCGCAATACAGTCTGATTCCAAACTACAGATTACAGGCATACCCCGCTTTAAGGACACTCACTTTAAGTACACTCGCGAGTAAGTACATATCGCCCAATAGGCAAACGGCAGCTCACGCATGCGCCTATCATTACGTCCTGAACAGCAATACCTGTACCGAAGCTGTGCGCAAGCAGGGAGACTATAGAGCCTGTTACAAATGCGTTATTTACATCAGTTAAGCATGTACAGTACATGCATCGATAAGTGGGAAAAGGAAGTGCTTCACTTTAAGTACATTTTCGCTTTACATACATGCTCCGGTCCCATTGCGTACGTTAATGCGGGGTATGCCTGTACCTTGTAGCTCAGGAAGATGCTGTGTCCCTGACTGCTACTATCAGTAAATGGTACAGTCCCTATCTAGGGCTGTTCCCTGCAGTACCAGAAGCTGGTGGTGACTCAGGGCCTGCGCTGGGGCCTAGGAGAATATTCTGGCCTGTGGGTCACTGACCCCCTTCACTATGCACTTCCTCTCCCCTTTCCACCCAGCACCAATTGTCACCAACTGCCTGTTTTCTCCAGTGCGCGGAATGTTTCAGAATCAGAGAGCAGAGAGTTCTGAACACCCCATTGGCTGCTGTGACCACCTGGTATCCCAACTCCCTGAGGCTCATGAGACTTGTAGTCCCACACAGAGCATTCCCTGGTAATGGCTGCCGCTAGGGATGCTCCTATCTAAAATGGCCGCCTCTCCTGTATCACTGCGCATGCGCAACTCTATCTGTAGGGGCCGCCGCAACTATCGTGCTACTGCGCATGCGTGTATCGCGCATAACATGGCGGCGCCTTGAGCCAATACTTCCGGGAGTCCCCGGCGCCGCAGCCGCCCTGGCAGCTCCCACTAGCACCAGGGTAAGAAGGGGTGGTACCGGAGGACCTGGCTACATCCTCCCCCTGGTGGAATGCAATGACCCCGCTTGGGAACGTATACCAATGTCACTCATATTTACACAATAAAAATGCATATATATTAATAAAATTTATCACTTGTACTGCTGCGGCCAGCTTTAATCTAACAAATGCCCGTCATTTTCCGGGGCTTTTTTCGGCTGCTCCCACTAGCACCAGGGTAAGAAGGGGTGGTACCGGAGGACATGGCTACATCCTCCCCCTGGTGGAATCCAACGAACCCGCTTGGGAACGTATACCAATGTCACTCATATTTACACAATAAAAATGCATATATATTAATAAAACTTATCACTTGTACTGCTGCGGCCAGCTTTAATCTAACAAATGCCCGTAATTTTCCGGGGCTTTTTTCGGCTGGCGCCGAACTTGGTCGCGCGCCAGCCGCATCTTCCCTTCCTCCTTTCCTCCGGTCCGCGACCCTTGGCTGCTCCGCCTCTGCTTCCCCTGATCCCCCACATCCCCCACACATACAGCATGATCCTCAGCATCACGGATGCCTTCGGGATGCCGGTGGAACCGTGGCACGCGTGACCGGCTCACCAACGGAGGCACCAGTGACGCGCGGCCGCGCGGCACTCATTGGGAAAAAAACGCGCCTGCACGCGGTTTTAAATTACCCGCGGTGGCGGCCGCTTTAGACTCAGGGTGGCCGCCCTGTATACTCTACATGAGATTATACATTTAATTGAACATTACAATCACAGATCTCACTCTACTGCGAGCCCACTGCTGAGCCTCATAATGGTGTGCCCTAAATTGATCATAAGTCATTCTCATTGGAGGTTGACCAACTCTTTGACTTCAGCAGAGCTGTCCTTCAGTCACTCCCTCTGGAGAGTAACTAACCTCACTTTGTAACTCAATCTCTTCCCTTGAAGGGCTCAATGGTTTAACACAGTCTCTTTGAGGCACAAAGCATGGGCTCTGTGGATCTAAGGGATGACTCACTGGAGCCACCTTATCTGACTTTTGACCATGAGGCCCTTTACCCATAGCTCCTTCGGGAGTTGCCCCTGCAGTCGGAAGGCCCCTTTGAGAGGTTCCCTCTATAGAATCCACAGGGTTGGTATTATTTACAGTCTCTGAACCAACCTCTGTTAAGTTTGGCTCCCCATCTAGGGAAGCAGCGGCTATTTCCGGCTCTTCATCTCCTACTTGATGTATAGGAAGTAGATGATTTCTATGCTATACCTTTACCCGGCCTTCTGAGTCATTGATACGTTACACCGGGAGGCCAGGCATCTGTGACTCCACCTCATATACTCCATCTCTCCAACGGTCGGCCAGTTTATGCTTCCTGGGAACGCCCATATTGCAAAGAAGGACAGCATCCCCCGGACAAATTTCCTTATGGCGCACTTTATGATCGTAGCGTTTCTTATCACTCGCATTTAATTTAGCCGAAGCTTTCTCTGCCAACTTATATGCCTGCTGCAAACTGTCTTGTAACCTTTGCACATACTTGAAATGCGTCCTATTGGATACCCCATCGATAGATATCCACAGACGTACATCCACTGGTACACTGGCGACACACTTTATTGCAGTGTGGCCAGTACCGCAAGCCGGGAGATTTCCCGGCTTGCAAGTGGCAGCCCCTCGGCGTGCCGCGCGTCTCCGATGCGCGGTCACGCGTCATCGGGTGCCTGCGCCCCCTGCACGCACGTCCAGGGCTCCCCGAGGGAGCCCTGGTGTCCCGCGATGTGGGGGACGGCGGCAGGGGGTTCCGGGGGACCCGGCGGACCCGGAGAGGAGAGGGGGAAGCCGCGATCGGCGGGCCTCTCCTCCGCTGCTTCGGCGCGCGCCCGGCACCCTCCGGCGCGCGCCAGGTAACTGCTGCGGCCGAGAACGGGCAAATGCTCGAATAAACTCGGCCGCAGCAGTAGCCGAGCTTCTCGTCCAAACATCAGAAAGAAAGGCGTATATCCAGTGGACTCATGGCGGGTGCAATTATAAGCATGTACGAAGGACTCTACATGCTTACTCCATTCAGTCTTCTGTGAGCCCTTCAGGGTACCAAGCATGTCGAGCAGCGTTCGGTTGAACCGTTCAGGCATAGCGTCCCCTTCTGGGTGGTAAGGTGTCGTCCGGGACTTGGTGATACTCAGCAACTTAAGCAGCTCTCGTATAAGATTACTTTCAAAGTCCCGGCCTTGATCCGAATGCAATCGATTTGGTAGTCCATAATGAATTAAATACTTCTCCCATAAGAATTTAGCTACAGTCACCGCCCATTGGTCTTTAGTAGGGAAGGCTTGGGCATATCTGGTGTAGTGATCTGTGATCACCAGTACATTTCCGATGCCTCGAGTGTCGGGTTCGATACAAAGAAAGTCCATACACACCAGATCCATGGGTCCCGAGCTTTTCAAATGAGCCATAGGCGCCGCCCAGGTGGGTAGAGTTTTTTGTTGTATACAGCGTGTACACCGCCTACAGTGTAGTTTCACAGACTCCCTCATTTTGGGCCAAAAGAATCGGTCACGAAACCAAAGGTTTTATCGATACCCAGATGACCGTGATCATCATGTAACGCTCGAAGGACCATTGGTTGTAGGATCTTAGGTAGGAATAACTGTCGTCTATCTGGGTGGTTGTGGTACAGCACTACCCTATACAGTAGACAGTTATCGAGTTCGAACTTGTTCATTTCTTTCATCAACAAGGCTACCATTTCTTTAGGGGCCCGTTTAAGCAACGATGGATTATTTTGTTGGAGAGCTTGACGGACTATCCCTGCCACTGGGTCGTGAATTTGATATTGTACCAGATCCTTCCAGGCAATAATTTTATCCGGAGTGATATCCATCCCGTCCGGGTGACGGTACGCTTCTGGGATAGCCTTTGATTGACACCCTAAAGAATCCACTATCCTCAATTCAGAGAAGGCAACTCGGTCTTGCACAACCGCTGCTATGGAGCACAATGCCCGTACTCCTGGTCCCGGAATTTCTTCCCAAACACCCTCATCAGGAAAGGGATTTAATCCTGGTCGTCGAGATAGGGCGTCAACACAAATGTTCATAGGCCCAGGCTTGTACTTAAGGGTGAATTGATAATTTGAGAGCGCTGCTAACCAGCGGTGGCCGGTAGCATCCCACTTGGCAGAGGTGTTGATGTATGTCAAAGGGTTGTTATCAGTCCTAACTTCAAATGTGACCCCATACAAGTAGTCATGCAGCTTGTCCATAATAGCCATTTGAGGGCTAGAAACTCCAAATTTGTGTACAGGATAGTTCTGTTCACTGGGCGTTAAACTCCGACTGACATAGGCCACTGGTCAAAGTCCAGTATCGTATTTCTGATGCAACACTGCTCCTAAACCGTTAAAACTGGCATCCACATGTAGAATATATGGCCTCTCAGAGTCTGCATAGGCCAGCACAGGGGCCTGTGTTAAGTTTTTCTTTAACCCCAGAAACGCCTTTTCGCAAGCTGGAGTCCACTTATCCCCAAAGAGTGCTTGAGCGGAAGCTGCTTTCCGGCCCGTGTCTTCAGGGTAGATTTTGAGAAGGTTGTTGAGAACCTTCGCCTAGCTGGAATAGCCTTCCACAAACCTTCAATAATAACTGCAAAATCCTAGGAAGGATCGCAATTCCATAACGTTAGCGGGTCACGGCTGTAGAGGGAGAAGGGGGTTGGCCCGGTATAAAAGGTGTTGCACCCCATATGGCCACCCCCTGACCTCACCAGGGAGGCAAGGGGTTAACTGGACTGCGATCCAGGAATGTGGCTTACAACTTGTCATGTCAGGAAAATGTATGTTCCCCTGTTCCCATGTTTCATTATAATCCTGTATTTTAATGTTTTAAAGTGCATTTCTGTATCTCCAGTTCTGGAGGTCGCAGAGAGTTGATATTTGGCCAATATGTGGAGTCACTGTAGGCATTAAAAACTAGCAAATTTCGACCCACTGAGCCCACCAGAATGGAACTTATTAATATGTGTAGATATTAAAGAGTATATGTATGGTATTTTGGATCTGCTCTGAAAAATGCAGACTCCATCTGCTATGCTAAATAGGTCAGGAAGGGCAGCCGGATGATTGAGCTTAAGTACTAATCAACAGATCAAGTACTAATCAACAAGACTCTGCCACTCTAATTGTTACCTGAGGGCGGAGAATCATCAAACTGGAGTGGTTTGTAAGTGTTATGTCTACACTTACAAACAATGCAGATACTTCATTTGGTAAACTGGTCGTCGCCCCTGATTTAATTATGGGGCTACCCATAGAGTCCCAGTACACATGGGCTAATTAGCTGGGGGGCATGGGTTAATCTGTGTCTCCACGTTAGGGATTGGATACAGATAATTGTTCACCAATAGTCTGTATTCAATGTTAAGAATAGGGTTACACAGGTATATAAACTGTGTCAACCCTACAGTTTTTAGTTGTTCTTCTGATTCCACCTGGGATGTCACCGGATTGCTGGAGAATTGCTAGCTGATACTTCTCCATCCCCCAACCCTAAGCAAGTGTTACCTTCTTGCCTGTTAATTGTACTATATTGCTGTGTTCACCTTTTTTAAGGAATAAATATATTTTATTATATCTAAGCCTCGTTCAGTTCAACCCAGATATTTGGTGTTCATTATATCTTGTCATAAGCTACCGTGACAGCGGCCAGTTCACCACAGCTTCTATTTTCCTCGGGTCAGTAGAAATTCCTTCCGCAGAGACAATGTGACCCACATAGGTCACCGAGGTGTGGCAAAACCGACACATATCCATCGACAGCTTGAGTCCTTCCGCGCTTAGTCGATCCAACACTTTTATCAGCCACTCTTCAAGTTCCTCCAGCGTCTTCCCGAACACTATAATGTCATCCAGATACACTAAGCATTCTCTGGGGTTCATATCCCCAATCGTCTTTCCCATTAGACGCTGGAAAGTGGCTGGAGCACCGCATATACTTTGGGGCATATGCGTGAATTGATAAAACTCTAGCGGGCAGACAAAAGCTATTTTGTCCTGATTTTCGGAGTTCATCGGCACTTGGTAATACCCGGAACTCAGATCTAACACACTGAACCACTTATTTCCCGACAGTGCGTTTAAGAGTTCTTCGATCCGAGGGAGGCTATACTGATCTGGTACAGTACGATTATTCAAGGTTTTATAGTCCACACATAGCCGTACTGACCCGTTCTTCTTCCGCACCATCATGATAGGCGAAGCATATGGACTGCGAGATCCCATGACGATGCCGGCCGCCTACATTTCTTGTAGTAGATTTCTCACATCTTCCACATCCCTAGGAGCAATGTGACGGGACCTTTCTCAAAACATATCATTTAACCGAATGGTATGTTGAGCGCTGCGGCTACAGCCCACGTCCATATCACTGGTGGAGAATACTGCTCGTCTTGCTTCCAATTTGGTCAGCAACCTCTCTCTCCATTCTTCCGTCAATTTAGAGTCCCCGAAGTCAAACGCCAGTGGGGAAGCTGCTACAGATACGGCTGTTCGAGTCTCCATCTTCTCCACAGGAGTGACAGGGTATATTCTCCCCAACTGCTGTCCGTAGTCGATTTGCATGGGGTAGAGAGAAATGTTCTGTACAAACACCTGCACTCTATTTGGTAGTTTAGATGGCCATTCCCTCACTTTGGCAAGCAGTTTGGTCGTCTTCAGGAGTACTTTCCAGCGAGAATAGTCGATCTGTCTTGTGCCTTTCTGGATAGCAGCAGGTAGCAGTCATCACTTTCCCTCCTCCTGGTGGGATCTCAGTTAACCCGTACTCAATATTGTAGAGGACTCCGTGCTCTTCTTGTGCCGCTATCCTACAACACTCCTCTCACAATACAGGGTATTCTGCTAGCGCCGCTAGCGGTAGTTCACCCGCCTCCTGTAGGTACATACGAATCACGGCCTGTACTATCTCAGTATTGGTTCCCAAGATTATCGGAGCACTAGGGTGTTCTTGTGGCTCCGGGCATACCAACGCTTCCACCTCCATAGGGTGATGCTTGCCAGTATTCAGCTGTGGGATATCCAGATGAACCCGTACCACTCCATCAAAAGGGTAGTCTTCATGGCTTAACCCCCGCAATCTCATTGCATCTGCAGACTGCAGGGGCAACCGGTGAAGATGTTGATCGTAGAACGGTCGGTATATTATTGTTACTTGGGAGCCAGTATCTAGCAACGCTGAAGCATAGATGCCTTCAATAACGACCTTCACAATGGCAGCGGGTCCTATGCGGCAGCTTTCCTTTGGCGGTACCGACTCTTCATTTGAACTTGATGGCGGGGTCTCTTCTGGTGTAGTGGTATCTTCAGATTTCCGGGTGGTACACAGCATAGATTTCGCGTTTTCCGCAGCAACCTTCATCTTCTGCGAACAGAACGGGGCAATGGTTCTCAGGCCGTCCAGAGATCCAGGTGAACTCGTCGAAGGAATGCGGACACCATTTCTCCTTCAGTCTGGACCAGGGCGTGGAATTTGGCCATCAAGGAGAAGCCGTCCACTTAAGGTATCATTTGCTATTAATTCATTTACACATTGTTCTCTGTAGATGGGTTTTTAAGCCCTGATGTATTCTATGAAGTCTCTATTTATTTTGTTTGTTTTGTTTATTGTGTCATTTTGTTCTCTTACATGTTTTCGTTTTCTTTTTCTTTATCTTGTATTTATTTGAGCATATTCATTCATTATTAAGAATGGCTTTTATTGTTTTTTTATTTGATAACATGCAATTATCTTATTATTGGTTGTAATCAGCGATGAGTGTATATATATATGTCCTCATGTTTCATTACCCATCATGCCCCTTATGAAGTGACCCCGTCACGAAACGCGTAGGGTGGTTCTATCTAGCTTGTGGACTCGAACTCTTTCCCTCCCCTAGAGCTGTACTAGCTTAGACTCTTTGCCTCCGAGCGCCAGGAGCCTAATCAGTTTCCAGGACCTTTTCGTGCATCGGCGCTGCCGGTGACATAATCAGCGCGCCGCGTGACCAGCGGGTCTGCGATCACGGCGGCGGTGTTTGTCCCAGTGGCACAGAGCTCCAGAGGTCTAGTGTGGCGTTCCCTGTGGAAGTTCCCCATCTGGAGTTGCAAGAGATCTGTTCTACGGGCTTTCATGTATCAGCATTGCTGTAAGTAGGATTTTAATTTTACCCCTACTGGATGTTCCTGTTCCAAGCTTCACGGACAATTGTTTGTCATTTTATATAATTTTTTACTATTTTATTAAATGCATTAACCTTTTAGCCATTCTTTTTATGTGTCTGTATTTTTATGTTATATTTTAGGGTTACACTATGATCTTCTTTCTTGTTTTTCTTGTCGTTTTTGTTTGTTTGTCTTTTGTGTGAGACTTCAATCAAGAGCTCCCTCAGGACTGTTTGATTCCAATGACTGGACTCTGTACTTGGTCACATATTCACCAGGTTATTTCATTAGAGGCAACGGTAGTGTTTATTTGTCAGACACACACATCGAGACACACACACACAGCCTCACCTCTCTGCTGCATGCTATTCCTCATCTCTTTGGCCCCACCCCCCAGGCTCCTGCCGCCTCCTGATTGGTTGCTGCTATGTAATTCAGCCAATCAGAAGCTGCCCAGCCCCCTAGCAGCAGCAGCCCTGCTCTCTCCCATGTCCGGTATTATCTCTCATATTTTACCGGACTGGGTAACCAAATACCGGCCTGTCCGGTTCAATACCGGACACCTGGCAACCCTAGTGCTGAAGCAGGGACTGATTGAGCCATCTGTGCTGAAGCAGGGATATCCTGAAAACCTGGCCTGTTTGGGGGTACTTGAGGACAAGAGTTTTACCACTTAATTTGGAAGCTTGCATGCCCTTTCTATCTATGACTGAATGTATGTATATCTTTATTTATATAGCGCCATCAATGTACAAAAGGCTGCGGCCAGGGTGAGGACACGCGCGTTCACGCTCACAAGGCGTGACATCGCTGTCTGCCCAAGCAGGAGCGATTGGGTGTCCTGCTCACTGCGTGCTCGTGTGGGGGTGGGGAGGAGGCGTGCCACAGACGGGAGGGGGGCGTGTCACTGCTGGAGTGGGGAGTGACATCACAGCCTCTGCTCCATCTGATTGGTGTTTGTGGCTGCTGTTCTGTCATTGGCTCTTACCTGGTCATGCGATGCGCCATCGCACAGAAAAAAACACATTTCTCTGTCTCCTCAAGCACAGTGTCGGTCCATGCATGCACGCAACAGCACTTTGGACGCGTGCATCAGGTAAAATGTATTTAAACGCTCCGAGCACGAGCGCGTGCGTCTCTACACCCTGGCCGCAGCCTACGCTTCACAGCAGTGATACACGTGACATAATAATATAACACACAACGGGAATAAGCGCTTGAGACATAAAAGTAAACAATAGGAAATGGAGTCCCTGCCCCGAAGAGCTTACAATCTAAGTGGTAGGTAGGAGGAACGTACAGACAGTAGGAGGGTGTTCTGGTAAATGCATCTGCAAGGGGTCAAGGTGGATGTATGAGGTGTATAGTGTCAGCCACGGAGCTACAGTACCCACATACTTTGTTAAAGATGTGTGTTTTAAGAAAGGTCCTAAAGGTGGGTAGAGAGGGTGCTAGTCGGATATTGAGGGGAAGGGCATTCCAGGGGTGTGGGGGGGGGGGGCAGTGAATGACAAGGGCCTTAGGCGGGAGAGGGCTTTAGATACAAAAGGGGTAGATGCAAGACATCCTTGAGCAGAACGCAAGAGTCGGGACAGTGTATAGCGAGAAATTAGAGCTGAGAGGCAAGGAGGGGCAGAGGAGTGTATAACATTAGGGCTGGGACCCGCTGAGCCAGGCGGCGCGGGCGGCCGCACGAGCATTCCCCACCAGCAGGGGAATCCTTCCAATCCGGTCCCAGTCCCCCTCGCTGCACGGCTCACTATGCGCTGTGACGCGTCAGCCGCCAGGGGATGCAAGAAAATTGTGATCCCGAGTGGTGACGCGTCACGTGGTGCGCTGATGAGCCAATCAGCAGTGGGGGTGGGAGCGGGAGCTGTCAGACAGCTTCCTACACAAGGTAGGGGTGTGTGTGTGTGTGTGTGTGTGTGTGTGTGTGTGTGTGTGCGCGCGCGCGCGCATGTGTGAGGAGGGCATTTGTGGAGGAAGGGGGAGGGAGCTGCTTACCTTCCAGCCGCAGCAGCTCCCTCCTGTCCGGCAGCCTGAGCCCGTGGAGGGAGGGGGGGGAGTAGCGGGTCCCTCCGCTCAAACCACGCCCCCACTCCCGCCCTACTTCCGCCCCCCTCCCGCTCCCTACAGACCGCATATCGCGGTCTGTGTCTGTCAGCGCGCATAAGATTTTACTCTGTTTATTTTAGCAAAATTTGTTTCCAATTGGTCTAAATAGAATGTATTTGAGGCATTTGAAGAAAACTTATATTGCCTCAATTTATTTATGATAAACTGAAGCCACGCTTAATAATATGCTCTCATCTATCCAACCACGATATAGAAATATCAATTAAGAAGTTTTTTTTCTATATATAAATTTATAAGTCTTCCATACGGCACTTCACATTATATGAATGTAGAAATGAATTGTATGTTAATATAATATGACCTCCACTTCATCAATAGGGGCACGCATTTTGCTGTTGTCTATATACAGGTATAAGACATATTTACACGTTTTTAATTATGTTTTAGTATTGCTCTTTCAGCATTATTAATCAATAAATCTTTTTTGGTTTAATATTTTTTTTAATCCATAAATTGTCTTGATATATGTACTTTTTCTTATATTTAATTATGTAATTTTTCTTATATTTACTTATATTTTTTTCTCTTATATATTTTGTCTTATACTTGATTGTACTTATTTATGTATTACATATTGTAGCTGACTGCCTAGTGATTCCCCAGCTTAGTATATGTATGTAGATTTTCCTCATATACATATTTGTATTATTATTATAATATTAGAATCTTTTATCCAAGACATAAACCTCCCTTATGGTCGCTGTGTAGAACAGGGGAGTTTATTCAGTGGTTTACCTGCGCATGCGCCGAGCGGAAAGGAGGTGTTCCCCTGCAATTGCCAGAGGCGTACTCTCATCGATGGCGCGGCGCGGCTGGTATGAGCAGGGAGTCCCTGAGTACTCTGGCGCGGGGCGCATGCGCGGAGATCACATCTTTCATTGGTTAGTGACGCTTAGTGACGTCACCATTTGGCGCGAAATCAAGGCAGTCAGCTGTATTTAAATTGTTGCTCTCACTATGTACAGCACTTCTTGATAAAGTTCTTTTGAACGAAACGCGTAGGTTTGCTGCTGTCCGACACCTATATGACCCACTAATAAAGGACTGTTTTTGCAAGACCTGCTCTTTCCATCTTTGCTGTGCGCTGCACACCGTGGCTTTTGGAATCAGTTTAAATAGAAGACATGAGGCTGTAATCAGTGTAATGGCAGGAACTTGCATTCATCTTTACCTCAGGGGTGGCAAACTCCAGTTCAAGGGCCGCCAACAGGTCAGGTTTTCAGGATGTTGCTGTTTCAGCACAGGTGGCTCAATCAGTGGCTTAGCCATTATGACTATTGGTGGCCCTTGAGGACTGGAGTTGACCACCCCTGCCTTACCATGAAGCTCATTCCAGGAAATGTGTTTAAGTGCTAAGACTTGGCACCATTTAGTAAATATGGGCCACAGTGAAGACCTCAACGTGACACCAGTTTCATGAGAAATAGTTTTGCTCCATCTGTGCCAGGAGAACCAGCTGTAACGCACTGCCGAGCAAAGTATTACAGATCCCCCGCCACTGAGTCAAGGTTTATTGTAGAGACTGGAATGTTTTCCTAGAAACAGCTTATTGCCAGAATAAAAAAACAACTCTGACCTCAAATAGCAACAGACCTGCAGTAAGTGACTAACCATGGCCAGAGACCAGTAACCATATGGCATAAATGACATGCTGAGGAGTGAGGACCCCTTGCACAAAGCATTTTGCCCCAGCTTAGATATGTGGGACCTCTTACACAGCTGTCTGGGAGAGAATACTTACTGCCAAAGCCATAGAGAGAGCAGAAGCCGTTTTGCTTTGCAAACTCAAATTATGTTACATAATCACATTCCTAGTGTTTCCCAACTACATGTACACGACATGCTTCAGATGCTAAAGGACTTTGGGGAGTTATTACTTAAAGTGTTTTAGTTACAATCAGGGCACTCCCACACCAGTTGTAGTCAATTAAATTGTAGTCAAATGGAGTTGGCATGAAATAGTACTCCCATCCACACCCTGAAATATGGGATTTGAAAGGAGAGAAGAAGAGGGAGGCGGGGGAGAAAGGGATAGACGGGGAGAGAGAGTTCAGATTTTGTGAAGTCCCAAGTTACTTATATTCCTCCCCAAACACTTTCTCCTTTATACAATACATGGAGAGATGTGTGCAACAAACAGCACACCTAAGATACATGAGACTTTACAAATTTAGGACTCTATTTCTCTCTCTCAACCCATATTTCAGAGTCTGGATGGGAGTGACGCCACCTTTAGGTATGACCTAATGAACGTCAGAATAAAAAATATGTGCGCCAACTATAACGTATCGCGGTGCATATTTGTTTTAAGACGGAACCCCTTCTTTGCATATATTACTAGCACTAGCTGCTGTTATAGTTCACGCAATGCCCTTTTCGGACAAAAATAGCACTTAACACTGCGTTAGTGCACTCTGTGAAGATGCCCATTAGCACTTAATGAAGTGTTAACCTAAGCTATGGTGGGGGATGCAATACTAAGCGGTTTGTTACATTTTCATCCGGTTTTCAGGGTGCTGGGATTCGTGCAGGGCTGGTATGGTGAGCAATACACAGATAGAGGTCACCAGAAACTTTTCTTTAACTTTGTTTGAACAGCCCAATAATACTTATTTTTTTAGGGGTGCGCAGGCAGCATTCCCCAAAGAGGCGCCATTATTTCCCTTGTTGTCACTTTCAGGCATGCACTTGCCTTTGCGACTGTGGCCGCTCCCACCTCCACTGGGACCCAGTGGCAGGGTGCCCTCAAATTTGAGGAATCACACCCTATCTCCCTAACATAGCTTTTGCTCCCCTCGTTTGGAGGACAGCTGGGAACCTATCCCTTCTGGCAACTATGGGGTGATACTGTAAGGAACCTATCACTAAGGAACTGTGAGGATGCGGGGATCGCGGCGCTCACAGCGTGACCCCTCCTCACCTCCGAATGCCCCCGCTGCCGTGAGACAGCTTCCTCTCCTCACCCGACCTGCTCCCGCCGTGCGGGGGCGCCCCCGTCGTTCCCGGCGGGCCGGCGCTGCCCTGCGGCCTCTCAGGGCACTGGCGGTTTCCTCTGGTCCCGGGCGCGCGCTCTCCGACCTTACAGAGCGCCCGCCGGGCAAGGATAATTTATTCACTGCACTAGCAGTGAAACAACGCCCCCAAATCTCACAAAGGCTGCCACTTAACCCTAATGCTCCCCACCTGGCTGCATATTATAGGAACCAATCCAGGACAGCTCCTCATGTTCCTACAGGACTGCCTCCATTCCCTATTGGTCAGCCGCAATATATAGTACCTGTCTTACCTCTCTCACATCGCTCGACATAGTCTCTGCTTACGGACATCTATTCTGGCTTTCCCTTTGCTCTTCGTTATTCAGGTTGCGACCCGGCTTGGCGGACGTTCCTCTCTGGCTCTGGACCCTGGCTCCTACCTGACCTTGCAGCTTCTCTCATCCCTCAACTACAGTTTGGACCTCGACCTCCTGGATTTCTATATCCCTGACCTTTGCTAACGGCAACGACTTCATCTCTTCTGTACCGGTACCGGTAAGTATTGCTACACCTATTCATACCTGGCCTGGCAACGCCAAAACACCACACTCCGGACACGCTCCTTCTGCTGCATGCACATATACGTCCCCACCTCAGTATAAGGGACGAGTCTAGTCTGCGGGCAGCACCGTCGTAACAGGAACCTATGATGGAGTGCCTTACCTCTTGTGTGTAGGACATGCCTAAGGGCCATATAGGGGGACCCTGTAATACTGTAGATAGTGACTTTTCCCTCACTGGAAAATAATAAAGGGCTTCTTTCCTAGTTACTTACTATGAAGATATTTACAGGTGAGATTGCCTCCTCTGGTTCCTACTGGGATCTGAAGACGGAGAGTTAGGTCCCTTATATTTATAGATTTCCCCCCTACTCCTGTAGCTGGGCAGAATAAGGCTGCGTCCATAGAGGGTACAGCCGTGCGGAGGTGCGCCGAGGCTGAGGGAAAGCGGGTGCTTTCCCTGGCCTTAGTATGCACGGTGTCTGGGGGCGTGTCTATGGGCGGGCTAGTGACGTCACGGAGCTGGTTCACCCTCATTGGGCGAACCGATCACGTGACCGCCCTATCGTGCGAGAAATCCGTTTTGACAGATTTCACATGCATCGCGCGCCCCCTCCAGCTTCCGCGCGTACGCACATTGTATAGACACGATCACACCCTTTAGGTAGTCTGATCGCTCAGTATGTGGACGCGTCCGCGCGGTCTCCCCTGTATGGACGCAGCCTAAGAGAGGACTTAGCCTAAAAGAGCAGAACTCAAAAAAGGTACGTCTATTTCAAAAGAGGAAGTAGAATTGACTTTTTAAATGGCTGCTAAGAAGCCAAAGAATGCTCAGTACATTATTAAACTAATTTAAAAAGGCATTAGTTGGAAAAAATATATTTAAAAAATGCAGTACATATTATTTAATACCGGAAGTACTTCATGTGGGGGAAGATTTAGGCCGTGCACTGCGTCAAAGTCTTTTTGAGGCAGTGCACCGTCTAAATCTTCCCCCACGGGAAGTACTTCCGGTATCCGACTTCAACGAAGGCTGGAAGCACGCCAACTCGGGACACATGGACACACGGATCGGAGGGTCGTAAGTAAATATTTGTGTGATCCAATCACATTATACTCCACAAAGGATCCGTTTCATTCAACTGTATTTATTTAGTCTCATTCCAAGAGGTTTTCTTCCCATAAGCATTGAGGGGGTCTGGGGTTTCCATTATGTGGTCTTTCAGACATCCCATCTGAATACATCTTGGAGTATAGTTTTTGACTATTTTTATTTGATTATGTCTCTACAATAGACAATATGTGTCCTGGATACATGAGAGAGAGAGATTTTATTTTTCATGTGAAAACAATCTTTTGCCCATCTCGTGTTAAATGCACATTTACTTGTCTATAATCTGCAATGCCTTTTGATATATTATTGGCTGCCCAAATTATTCATGTATGACACAATATTACCAATATCACAAGATAACTAGGATCTAAAAGTATCCTCGGGCACACACAAACTAAATTAGAATAAAGTGGAGCAATAGTATGGTTAATAGAAATGAGCTTTTCCTTTGTCCTTAAATAATGAGCCGTTTTAAACCCCAGAGCCATTATTTCATGTGAAAGAGATAATAGGTCCTATTTAGCTCGTTGCAATACTTGGTAAATAACCTGTCTTGTAACACCAACGCGATCTGCGTTTTCCAAGCACTGAACAATGAGTGTAATCAGTAATTAAAACCCTGCCAGCACAATCATTTCTTCATGACCTTTATCTGATGCTCTCGGTAGTTGTTAGTTCTGCATCTCACTGTTGCCTAGTTATATTCTCTTTTCATTACCACTGAAATTGCTAGTTCTGCTAATCTAATAATCAGCGTTTGTTTGAAACATTTTAGATTTGTATATCTAATCCGCTGACTGTATATGTACTATAATGAATAATAATTGTTTTTTTCTTCTATAGCGCTCACACTGTACACAGAATGTTTGCAGGCATGAGCCCCTGTAGAGCTTACAATCTATTTGGGGGGTTTTTTTTGTGCCAGGCAGATAATGTGATTTACCCAAGGACAGGAGAAGCTGAGACTGGAATTTGAACCAGGCTCTCCTGCTTGAAACCCAGGTCAGGGTTTTCAGAGTTAGTGGCTTTTCCCATTGAGCCGCTCCTTCAGCCAGTATGTGTACCTGTTTTTAACTTAAACAACAAAATACAAACAAAGATGCCCAAAGCTACTTCCAATGTGACAAAAGTACACAGTGCAATACCTATATATCCTCTTGAAAAAGGGTCATTTAGTTTAACCCTTTGGCCAAAGCGTCTTAAGCCTGCTGCCACTTCAAGGCATGACCGTTAGCAGGTCCTAAACAATCAGCATAGTAAATAATGGCAAGAAAAGTTTGGTTGACAACAGTGCAAATGCCGAGGAATAAACACGCACACACGCACACACACACGCACATACACACACACAGCATACAGTAAAGCTCAATTATTGATGCACTATAAATTTATATGATTAATGTTTACCCAGCCATCCAATGCTATACTATTATTAAGAGCCTCCTATTTAAATGTTCACAAACCTGTTATGTAGGAGAAATTTCTGCCTCACCGCCTGGATATCATTGTTAACCTACATCACCTTAACAGCAAGCTACTCAAAGCCAAGGTCGTTATAAGAAAGTAATCAGTAAAATCTGCCCTGGAGAGGTGGAACTAAACTGCATTAACGAGAAACCAAATTGCAGTTAGTATCGCTCGCCAGCAGGAGGCAGTCATATAACACAGTACTCTCAGAATCCTATCACTGCACAGAGAAAATGTGTATCTAGGGCAGTGATTCCCAACCTTTTTCGTTTGGAGGAACCCTTGAAGTACAGCAGGGCCCCGCTTCTCGGCGCTTTGCTTTTCGGCGATCCGATACGGCGGCACCGAGAAGGGGGCCGCCATCTTTGATCCTTAGTCGCGCGTGTGCAGAACGGGCGGTTGCGCCCGGCGCGCATGCGCAGACCGTTGTCTGCGCACGCATACCGTAGTTTGCCCGCGCAGACCATAGGCCGCGCATGCGCAGAACGGCAAAAACGCCGTTTTGTGCATGCACAGAACTGAAAATCGCCGGATCCGCTTTCTGGCGATTTTCACTATACGGCGGGCCCCTGGAACGGAACCCGCCGTATACCCGGGGCCCTGCTCTATTTCGAAAAATCTCGGGGAACCCCTATCTGGCTGACACATATTAGGTTCGACAGGGGTAAATCACAAAAAGTCACACCTCACGGGCCTCCTCTATTTCCCACCCTCTCTACTCATGTATTTCTCTCCCTTCCGTCTCACTAATTCTCCCCCCTCCCGACTTGCATGTATTTATCCCCTGCGTCTCACTCTTACTCCCTCTTTTCCTCACTCACTCTCTCCCCACCCTCTCTCCTCTCACTAGCCCCTACCTTCCATCAATTAACCCACTCTCACTCAATCCCCCTACAAAATATATACCAAAATACCCCACACCCCTAAATACATATAACCCCCACCCCGCAATACATAATAAAAATACCCCGCATCTGCAATACATATTAAAAATCCCCTGCCAATACATATTAAACTTGTAAAGTGAGAAGGGAACTGCTCCAAGGAAAGCAGATTCGGGCCGCATGGGTAAAATCATCATCATCATCATCATCATCATCATATCTCCCCCAGCACCCCTCATCATCATCATCCTCATATATCTCCCCAGAACCCCTCACCATCATCATCCTCATATATCTCCCCCAGCACCCCTCCTCATCATCATATATCTCCCCCAGCACCCTCAGTATCATCTTCATATCTCCCCCAGCATCTCTCATCATTATCATCCTCCTATATCTCCCCCAGCACTCCTCATCTCTCCCAGCACCCCTCATCATAATCCTCATATACCCACCCCCTGCATCTCACATTACTCTCCCCCGTGCATCTCACATCACCCACCCTCTCCGCATTTCACAACACCCTCCACCACCCTGGATCTCACATCATCTCCACTCACCCCTCCCCCCCCCCATATGGCGGAAAGCAGAATGGCAGGGCAGGCAGGACTGCACGCGCTCGCTCTAGCTAGCAGCAGGCACCAGAAGTTCCGAGTCACACTGCTAGGGCGCGCTCCTACCCTGCAGTCCTGAGAGCGAGCGGGCTCTGGGGGTGCCATGGTCTGTAGGAAATACCCCGGAGACTGCTTCAAGGAGCCCCAGTGTTCCACGGAGCTGCCTGTTGGGAATCACTGATCTAGGGGAACTGTATTTTAAGCAGCCGACAAAATGTACTATATACACAAAGCCGGCCCGTCCATTAGGCGAACCTAGACGGTCGTCTAGGGCGCAAAGGTCCTAGGGGCGCATTAATAATTATGAATTTTTTTCCTCTTATTATTTTTTATTTATTTCTTTTTTTAATTTTGTTCTTTTTTTGTCCGGTATTTTGGTGGCCAACTATTTTTATTTTGCGTCGCTCTGGGTTGCGGTTGCACCTTCTGCAGCCCCGATAGGTACGCCACTGTTTATTTTATTTTTTGGGCGCAAATTGTAAGTTTCGCCTAGGGCGCATGAAGACCTTGCGCTGGCCCTGACTATATTTTACTTTTTTAAGCTCTGTGTTTATGTGTCAACCTATGTCTTCCAATCACAGTTTTGCAGCCTTGGTATGGCAGCACTCAGTATATTCATGAGCAGGTGCGGGGGAGGGGGAGAAACTCATTCTATATAACAAGTAAGGGAGGACACCAGTCTCTAAAAAAATGTATTTCATTGTACATGCACAGAAAAAGTGACAATTGCAATAGATTAAATAGACATGCTTTATACAAAAATAGAATAAAAACTTACATACAGTAGCTGACACACTCACCTGAAGAGACGCCATGTTTTGGGCTCTGGCCCTTTATTTATAAAATATTTTACCAGGAAGTAATACATTGAGAGTTACCTCTCGTTTTCAAGTATGTCCTGGGCACAGAGTTAAGACAAATAATACATGGTTACAAATACAGTTACATAAATGAACAGGGTATAAATTATATACAGGACATTGCATGCACAGTTAAAGAAAATATATGTTATGGGCGTATGAAACAGTTACAGACCAGATTAAAATGTGAGACAGCTTTAGATTTGAACGAACTAAAACTGGTGGTGGATGTGAGAGTCTCTGGTAGGTTGTTCCAGTTTTGGGGTGCACGGTTAGAGAAGGAGGAGCGGCCGGATACTTTGTTGAGCCTTGGGACCATGAACAGTCTTTTGGAGTCTGATCTCAGGTGATAGGTGCTGCATGTGGTAGGGGTGAGGAGCTTGTTCAGATAGCTGGGTAGCTTGCCCATAAAGAATTTAAAGGCAAGACATGAAAGGTGAACTTTGCGCCTAGACTCTAGTGATGACCAATCTAGTTCTTTGAGCATTTCGCAGTGATGTGTGTTGTAGTTGCATTGGAGAACAAAACGACAAATTAAATTGTAGAGGGTGTCAAGTTTGCTAAGGAGGGTTTGAGGTGCCGTGCCATATACTATGTCTCCATAGTCAATAATTGGCATTAGCAGCTGCTGTGCGGTACGCTTTCTGACCAGGAGACTTAGGGAGGATTTGTTCCTGTAAAGTACCCCTAGTTTGGCATAGGTCTTGGTTGTCAGGATATCAATGTGCATTCCGAATGTTAAGTGGGAGTCAAACCATAAGCCCAGGTATTTAAAACTAGTGACAGGGGTTAGGGTAGTGTTAGTGTTGGTCCTAATATGGAGCTCAGTCGCTGGAAGCTTTAAGAATTTAGTCTTGGTCCCAAATACCATTGTTACAGTCTTGTCAGTGTTTAAAAACAGTTTGTTTTGGGAAATGCAGTTTTCGAGTCTCAAAAAGTCAGACTGAAGTATGTGTTGAAGGCCAGAGAGGCTATGGCTGTGTGCATATAGGATTGTGTCATCTGCATACATGTGTATTGAGGCTTCCTTACAAGCTGTGGGAAGATCATTAATGAACACCGAGAAGAGTAGGGGCCCCAGAACAGAGCCTTGCGGGACACCACAGGTGATATCCAGGGGGTTGGAGTTAGAGCCTGAGATGGACACATGTTGGGATCTTCCTGATAGGTAGGACTGAAACCAGTTTAAAGCATGCTTTCCTATTCCAGAGCTCTGGAGTTTGTTAAGCAGGATAGCATGATCAACAGTATCAAAAGCCTTTGCAAAATCTAGGAATACTGCACCAGTGAGTTGCCCCCGTTCCATTCCATACTGGATTTCATTGCAAACTTTTAGCAGGGTAGTTACTGTGGAGTGTTTGGGATGAAAGCCAGATTGGAATTGGCTAGGGAAATTTGTCTTGGTGTAGTAGTCGCTTAATTGGGAGTGGACACATTTTTCCATGACTTTGGATAGAATTGGGAGAAGTGAGATTGGTCTGTAGTTTGAGACAGTGTTTTTGTCCCCACTTTTGAAGATTGGGACAACTCTGGCAGTTTTCCAGGTCTTAGGGATATGGCCTGCAGACAGGATAGAGTTGACTATGGAAGTAATTGGTTTGGCAATGGCTGGGGCACCAAGTCGTAGGAACCTAGAGTGTAGTAAGTCAGGTCCGCATTGGCTGCTTAGTTTAATTTGAGGAGCGCTTCTGTAATCTCCTCTTCAGATACTGGGCCAAATTGAAAATTGTGGGCAGTGTTGGGAAGGGGTGGGGCTATGTGGGCACTCCCAGGATGAGATTCTGGGCTGCGTTTCGCTAATAAGTTAGTGGCACACCCCACAAAGTAATCATTGAATGCATTCGCAATGTCAGTGGGGTTTGTCAGAGTAATATCTGTTGATATTACTGTTGTTAATATCTAGTGATATTACTTGGTTGTTGATGGTTAGGAGGCTGGAATATATTGTTGATAACCTTCCAGAAGTTAGCTGGGTTTGATTATTTTGGTGGAGATTGTCAGTGTAATATTGTGCTTTTGCATGCCTTGTTTGCCTTGTGCACACGTTCCGCATGCATCTATAGTGATTGAGATCCTTGGTAGTGCCAGTTACTTTGTAGCTTTTCCACAAGGTATCCCTGAGCTGGTAGAGTGCAATAAGGTCAGTTGTAACCCATGGAAGATGGGCCCCCCGTACCCTTATTTTGCGTAGTGGAGCATGGGTATCGCAGAGTTTTAAGAACTCGGATTGGAAATAGTTGAGCGCAGAATCAGGGTCAGGAATTAAATCAATTCTGTGCCATGGGCAGTTAGTAAGGTCACACAGAAACTGTTGTGGGTTAAAGATTTTAAATGTTCTAGTGAGGAGAACTTTAGGGCTTGAATGGGGCGTTTTAATTTTCCTTACACAGTACACTATTGCATGGTCACTGAAAATGTCATGAAGGATGCCAGAGGATTGGATTCTGCTGGGGTTTGAGGAGAGAATCCAGTCTAGCAAGGAATGGTTATGCGATTTCAGGTTTGTCCGTGTGGGTTGGGAAATGAGTTGTGATAGGTTAAGTGACTTGAGTTGTATCTGGATTTTATGGTTTTTAGGGTCAAGCCAGTTGAAGTTGAAATCCCCAAGAACTAGCAGCTCACTCTTCTCGTTCAGAGAGAAAATGGAGCCAAGAAACTGGGTGATTGTAGAGGGGCTTTAGGGGGGCGGTAGATGCCAGCGAGCAAGATAGGCTTAGAAAAGGGGAGGCAGATTTTGCCAACTAGAATTTCAAAGGAGCGTGGGCTTGGGGGGCAATTTAACAGTGTAAATTGTAATGTGTCTGCAATATAAAATAACACCCCTCCTCCTCTCTTTGACCTATCTCTCCTAAAAATGGAGTATCCCTGAATGGCGATATTTGCCTCAGGGGTTTTATGGGTTAGCCATGTTTCTGTAAGAACGATGGCTTTGGGTTTATGCATAAGGCACCATGCCCTTAGTTCGTCCAGTTTGGGCAGCAGGCTCCGAATATTTATATGGGAGACAGATAGCCCTTTTTGGAAATTAAAGGTGGAATTCTCAGGGGCATGGGACAGATTTGAAATGGGAGGACCTGGGTTAGGTTCAATATCACCTGCTAAAGAGAGTAATAGTATGACCAGAAATTTGGGTAGTTGTTTGCAAGTTGTAAATTTGTGGTGTTTGCCATTAGAGTGAGCAGTGGTTGGTGTGCTGGTTTTTAGAGTTCTCCACCAACATTCCATAGATAGTGAAAGGCTTTTGAGTAGTCCAGGGTGTATGGTGATGTTGGGTGTGGGCCAGGACGGAGGAGTTTGTAGTGTATAGAGGGAGTAACATCTCTATGAGGCCAGGAGAAAGAAAAAAGTTAAGATACATTGCAGGTTCATGATGCCAGAGGTAGGCAGTGCTGCATGGAGCTGTTGTGAGTGTGTGCAGACTAAACAGCAGGGGTGTGCCTGTTCCTTGTCAAATGTTTTGCTGCATTGCAATGCTAGTCAGTTCTGGGTTTCAGTGGGCTGAGTTGGTGTAGGAGTTATTTTTGTGCAGTCAGTTTTGGGAGAGGCTGCAGTGAAATAAGTTGTAAAGGGGTGTGGGGTTAAAATATGCAGGTTAACAAGCATGGGATCAAAGTGTGGTCATATAAGCTCACCGTTTGTTGCCTTGAGTAGAAGAGTTTGCAGAAAGATGCAGTCCCCAGTCACCTCTAGTCAAACTATAGTCTAACTATTATTGTCACTTAAAATGATCACTCTTAAGATGCCAATGCTACCTTGCCAATGCAAGGGGGATATGTGTTTTATACATCTAAAGCAGTCACATGACCCTCCCCCCACCCCAATAAATCAGCTTGTTCCAGTTAGTCAATTAACAGCACAGAGTTAAGAGGGGGAAAAACATACCAAACTTATCAATGCTTAAGGCCGCTGAGTAAATCTTTTAAACAGGACTTGCACATCAGGAACATACCAAACTTATCAATGCTTAAGGCCACAGGACTTGCACATCCTTGTCAAGAGTCTGCTACCCATGCATGTACAATGAGACCCCCATTCTTGTTATATGGATTGAATGCTTCCTCCCCGCACCTTTTTATATTTGTACCCTGGATTCTTTGAAGGAAGTTTCCATAGAGGAAGTTGGGACTTAACCAGTCCTCAGTGCACATAGTTGGTATTTGATCTTGTCTTGCACATACATGCACCGTAGTACTGTATGCTTTAATACATACCTGGGAGCAGGCACGAAGATTTGAACCAGGCTCCCTCGCTTTAAACCACATATTCCCAGGTAGCTCAAACTCCTACATCCACCACATCATGAATATATATTTATGCCAAAATGAGTGCTACTGAGCGTGGCAAATGTATACAACAGAAGACAGGGTTGCCCAATGCTACATCAAATTGACAAAACATATATGGTAATGAGTATAAAGTTTAAATATTGAATAATAATAGTAATTACTTGCTTTAAAGTCAGTGTGGAAAGATGGAAATCTCATTTTAAATTGGACTTATGTGCGCCTATTTACTGACCTGATATTTCTTAGTCTGCATCATCAGCGTCAAAAATCTGTTTTTATTGTTTTTATTGAGCTCAGAAATGGGCTGCGCTTGGGTACAGACAAGGGTACATGGTAGGTACCAAAAAGGGATTTTTCTGCATGCCAACAATAAAAGTAGAAAGTACATCAAAATTGGCCACCAAGTTCAACTTGACTTAGCCCCGGTTCCTGCACATGTGTGCTACACTCCGCACCACGCTACCACACGTGGAGGACAGGAGAGTGAACAGAGACAGCCCCAGCGCGCGGGTCTGATCTCTCAGAACTGAGATTACCCTTCATACTTCCTATGTGATGCCCTACTCCTGTGATAGACACCAGAATCGGGGATTATTAAAGAAATTTTATATGTAAGTTACTAATTTTATTATTTGTTGCTAATACATTATCTATCTCTCATCTTGGTGCGCTTTTGTGTTTTTTCTTGTTTTGCTATTATAAATAATATTACATTAATGAGTGATATTTACTGACACTAGTTAAACAAAAATACACATCATTCTGTTTTCATTTAAATTGTTTCAATCGGGTATTCAACATTCATTTCAAACAAATGATGTATCATACTGTATATACTGTACGCAGCCTTTATATATGCAACCCACATTCTAGGAAGGTTTGCACATACAGCTAATCCAGTGGCAAGCTTTTATACAATATGCTCTTATGATCTTTATATTTGTTAATGCAACTATACTGTAAATACGAATATAGGATAAAGTATCTGTCGTCTTAATTTAACATAGGTTTAACTTGATGGACATGTGTATTTTTTCAACCTCAACAGGCTCTCCTTGCACGGGCCAACAGGCTCTCCTTGCACGGGCCAACAGGCTCTCCTTGCACGGGCCAACAGGCTCTCCTTGCACGGGCCAACAGGCTCTCCTTGCACGGGCCAACAGGCTCTCCTTGCACGGGCCAACAGGCTCTCCTTGCACGGGCCAACAGGCTCTCCTTGCACGGGCCAACAGGCTCTCCTTGCACGAGCCAGTAAGCTCTCCTTGCACGGGCCAACAGGCACCCCTTGCACGGGCCAACAGGCTCTCCTTGCACGGGCCAACAGGCTCTCCTTGCACGGGCCAACAGGCTCTCCTTGCATGGGCCAACAGGCTCTCCTTGCACGGGCCAACAGGCTCTCCTTGCACGGGCAAACAGTCTCTCCTTGCACGGGCCAACAAGCTCTCCTTGCACGGGCCAACAGGCTCTCCTTGCACGGGCCAACAGGCTCTCCTTGTACGGGCCAACAAGCTCTCCTTGCACGGGCCAACAAGCTCTCTTTGCACGGGCCAACAGTCTCTCCTTGCACGGGCCAACAGGCTCTCCTTGCACGGGCCAACAGTCTCTCCTTGCATGGGCCAACAAGCTCTCCTTGCACGGGCCAACAGTCTCTCCTTGCACGGGCCAACAGTCTCTCCTTGCACGGGCCAACAGGCTCTCCTTGCACGGGCCAACAGACTCTCCTTGCACGGGCCAACAGACTCTCCTTGCAAAAACTGTTTATGATCGAAATGTTGATATCTGCTTCATATCAGAGCCACGAATACCAAACTCTGGAAATTCTATATTATCTATCCGCATACGCGGGGAACTGTTCAACTATTCTACAGAGGTCCAACAAACGGTTCTGGGCTTGCTGAGGTCGGCTTTGCGCTAAGTGGAAAAGCAGCTAAAGCAGTAATCGCCTGGAAACCGATAAATGCCAGACTGGCTTATCTTCGTGTAGAAAGCCGTCTGATGAACCTATCATAATATCAGTCTATGCGCCTACAAATGCTAATGATCAGGAAACGATAGATGAATTCTACCACCAGCTGGAGGACGAAATCTCATTGATCCCTAGGAAAGATTTCCTAATCATAGCCGAAGATTTTAATGCCCAAGTTGGTGGTAATAAAAAGCAAGGCAAAATAACAGTTTGCTTTACCCCACATACGAACACTTGTGAAAATGGGGAACGTCTTCTCGAGCTGGCAAGTTACCATGGCCTTATGCTCACAAACACGTTCTTTTGTCACAAAAATGGAACAAATCAATCATTGATTGTAGGTCCTTTTGGGGACTTGATGTTACCGACCATGATATAGTTTGTGCGAAAATTCACCTTAAGTTCCAAAACAGGACAAAGAAACCAATTCAAAGACACCCCAACATTATCAGTCTTCAAAATCCAACAAGAGACCAATTTCAAGAATCTCTTAGGGATAAAACAACAAAATTATATTAAAGCAGCTTCATTACCATATCGGCTATCCGCTACTGTAATGAATGATTTTTTATTGATTTGTGTGTTTTTATACTAGTGTAGATGTGTAGGGGGTCTCCTCAGCTGAACCGCATTGGTTTCAGCCTCGGGGACTCCCTACTTCATGAGATACAGACCCCGTTATGGGGTGCCGGTATCCCCCTGCAGGATTTAAATCCCCCGGTCACGTGATGTGGGAGCTTTAAAAGCACAGGGGAAACCGGCACCCCATAACCCTTTTGAAAGGGTAGCCACGGCCCAGGGATGGACAGTTGATCGCTGGGTAACGACTCTGGCTCTACTCCTCATAGGAGAAGCTCAGACAGCCTACCATGCTTTTCCGGCAGACGAGGACATGGACTATCAGTGACTAAAGGCTGCCATTCTGGATCACCTAGGCCTCACCCCAGAGACCTACCAGCATCATTTCCGGATGGTCAAATACACAAACAGAGACAGACCTCAGGTCATAGCCCACCTGTCATGATCGGGATATGAGGGGTTAATGGGATCTGTGTATATGTTGATCTGCATCCCCCTGCTTCAGCAGAATTGTCCCAGGTCTCAGATGTATTTCCCCAGCAGTCTGTGTTATATTCCTGTATGTGTATAAATAATGTCGGGAGGGAAAGGGTTAACCATATTGTGTATATGTTGATATGCATTTTCCCGCTTCAGCAGAATTAATTGCTATGTGATGTATTAACATGGAGAGAGGGGGAAAATGGTATTGTATTCCTGACAATGAATAAAGTGGAAAAATTATAACTTTCGTTGTATACATGCTATAACGGTGATATTTGGACACAAGTTAAATCCCACCTATAGCAGGCGGCCCAGGGATTGTTAACCCCTTCTTACCAATAGAAAGTATAATTTCCCCATGTAATAGTTTATGCCATATTTTTATTCAGAAAGGCAGTGTGAGTTACTGTACATGAGTCCTCTGTGTTAATGAGGCCATATGCTGATCAAAGGGGCTAAGACTCACCCCCCTGAATGTGCAAACCAGGTCTCACAACTAGGTGATAACCACTTCACCTGTCAAAAGTGACACCCTGAGACAAAGCTTCGCTGGTCCAATGTCACTTCAGCCAGACCTGCTGGTGCCAAGGATTTGGGCCCCTGTTTCCTAAGTGGGGCTACTCAAATGTCCAATACTCATGTCTGGAGCTGTCAGGGGAGGGTGATATCAGCTCTCCCACGTTATGTGGCACTGTTTAATAGGTGTAAGTTAATTCATTGCCAATCGGATGAGGCTAATGTTAAAAACAGGTCCCTTAGCTTTAAAAGGTGCCTGCAGCCTCATTTCTGTGCTTGTCGTGATTGTAACAACTTAATGAGCTGCTATTCGGCTGAATACCTCATTATCTAACCCCAGCAAGTGTAAATATTTCTGTAATGTTATTTGCTTGATGTATTGTCTGTTCTGCTCATAGGAAATAAACTCATTCAGTATACTATATCCTCATCTTGTTCAATCTGGCCCGGTTATTCTATATATTGTCTGTTCTCTCGTGACAGGCGTATATATTAATTTCTGTTCTCTCGTGACACCACCGCTTAGTGGACTTATGTATCAGATGAATACAGCCAGAGCAGCATACCAAGGCAGAGATCCTTGAACGGTTTGTGCTCGAGCAGTTCATACAGATACTGGCCCCCTCCTCCCACTCCTGGGTAAAAAGGCACGCTGTAACTTCCCTAGATTCAGCGATCCGCTTGGTGGAAAACTTTCTTGGGAACGACAGCCAAGAGGGTAGCTGGGATCGGTCCGTGCAAACACCAGCTGCTTTCGGTGATGCCAGAGGGAGGAAAGCAGACCATCAAAGGGTCTACCACCCGCCGGCTCAGGATGTCCAGTCAACCCAATCAGAAGACCTTTCCCATCTCGGAGGATCCTGGTACTAAAACTCACAGAAATGCCCATCCCGGATCTGAGGCCATTGGATCACCAAAGGGAGGACGCCACCCACAGTATCCCCCAAGATCCTGAGTTCCCATCACCCATCCTGTGGAGAGGAATCCACCACCAACCAGAAGGGAGGATCTCTTCCCACAACAGAGAGGTCCGAACGTTGATCCCCATCGAGAGGCCCGGCTAACGACCGAGTTTGCTGACTCAAGAGAGGATGAGATGGACTGTTCCTATGGCAGAACCACTGCCATGGCTTCTCTCCGTGATTGGTCCCAGCATCGGTGGAGGGGAAAATAGTAAAAGCCCTGGTGGACCCTGGATCTGAAAAAACACTGAACCTAGAGGGCCTGCTCCCAAACAACTGACTATACTATGACTCTCCATGGAATATCGAATGTATTCATGGGAAACAAAGAATTACCCGACGGTGAACATCCTCCTCCGCATCAATGATCGAGAGGCTAGATTGCTAGTAGGAGTTGCTCCCTGGCTACCTGCCCCTGTTCTACTTGGCCGAGACTGGCCCTACTTAAGAAAATTGTTGGCCCCTACTCACGAGGAGCCTACTTCTCCGGTACCAAAGAAGCCAGGGGAATAGTACCCCTTTTCCCCAGAGCTCTTTCTCCATAGACACAGCGTTCCAACAACGCGTAAACCGAGACGTGCGGAAAAAGAGGACTGGTTAAGAAAGGCTGGGTCAGCCCAACAGACTGCAAGTCAAGGCAGGAAATGACAAGGGTGGGGAACGGACAGATATGGGAATATTGCCAGACCTGGTTCTTCCTGACTTCTGTCAGAAGCAGGCTAGACAATATGAAAAGGTGGTACTAATCAATGATAACGTAGTGAATGAACAAGGTGTAAGGGTGTTCCCACATTTTTAACTACTTCATTACATCCTATATCGTGTGACTAAGGTTACACAAACCGGGGAGATCATTCGACAAATATTAGTCCCTCAAGTTTTTATTAAAACAGTTTTTACCCTAGCCCATACTCTCCCGCGGGCTGCTCATCTGGGCAAAGATAAGACCACAGACCGCACCTCATCCCATTTCTACTGGCCAGGCATACATGGTGATATCATGAAACGATGCGAGACATGTCCTGAATGCCAGTTGGGACAGAAGCCGGCCCCCTCTGCCCTTGGTCTCCGTCCCAATCGAGAGGATTGGTGTAGATCTGCTAGGACCTTTAGAACCATCTGCGAAGAGGCATAAATTCATACTAGTTGTCGCAGATTATGCCACCAGATATACTGAGGCCTTCCCTCTGAGATCAGCCACTGCTAAACAGATGGCTCACAGGCTGTTAGAGCTGTTCTCTTGGGTAGGACTGCCTCAGGTAAAGTTGACTGACCAGGGAACAAACTTCATGGCAAAGTTAATGCAGGATGTCCTGAAGTTAGAGGTTAAATCTGTCCGGACTTCGGTCTACCATCCTCAGACTGATGGATTGGTAGAGATGTTTAATCAAACTTTTAAAACCATGCTTCTGAAGTTTGTTGCCACTGCGAGCTTGAGATGAACTTCTCCCTTTCCTAGTGTTTGCGGTACGAGAAGTTCCCCAAGCCACCACAGGTTTCTCCCCCTTTGAGCTCCTATATGGACACCAACCCCGGGGTATTCTGGACCTTTTAAAGAAATCCTGGGAGGGGGAGCCCTCCCCCTCCAAGAATGCCTTTCAATATGTAATAGACCTTAGAAACCGCCTAGCATGTTTACAGTAGGTCGGTTTGCTAAGGTAAATCTTAAGTCTGCTCAAGAACGTCAAGAAAAGCAATATATATCGGTTTGATACACGGAATATTGGTGATCCTTAGCTACCAAGAGTCAGCAACAGGTTTTGGAGTATGTCTTAGGATCAGAGACACATCACAAAGCAGAGAGGGTATTGGGTTCCTATTCTGATTAAAGATCGGACGAGCTCTAAAGCTGAGCTAAAGCGTTTAGTTTCATGATATATCCAAATGACTTATTCAATAAGATTATCAGTCAAAATTTAGTAAATTTGTGTGGTTAATCTGAAAAATTGGAGGGCTCTGTGCTTTCTGGTAGGCGACGCTCAGTAATGTCTCCTAAAGGCACTAAGCCTGCTCCCTTCACCGTTAGGGTATTGAAGGGTTCCAAGGTAGGGCTTGTAGAAGGCCCACTCTTTTTCTATTTCCTCTATCCCGCCTCTCTTCTTCACCGTCCCCCAAACTCTCTGTCCCCTTCCCCAGACCCGACCGGCACCCCACCAGGTAAATATAGTGTAAATGTCTGGTGCGATGTGGCATGGGTCGTGGGGAAGAGATGGAGGGGGGGTATGAGCCCTCTCCTCCTTGCCCCACCCATCCCCTTCCCCTTTGAGGTTTCTCCCCTCCCCTCTCCCCCCCCTCCCTCTCTCCCTCTCCCCCCCCCCCTCCCTCTCTCCCTCTCCCCTTTCATCTTTGGCTTTCTATCCTTACACTACCGACACACTTTATTGAAGTGTGGTCGGTACCGCAAGCCGGGAAATCTCCCGGCTTGCTTGTGGCCGCCCCTCGGCGTGCCGCGCGTCATAGACGCGCGGTCACGCGTCATCGGGAGCGTGCGCCCCCTGCACGCGTGTCCAGGGGCTCCCCGAGGGAGCCCTGGTGTCCCGCGATCGCGGGACAGCGGCAGGGGGTTCCGGGGGACCCGGCGGGCCCGGCAGCGGTAGGGAGAGCGCCCCGATCGGAGGGCGCTCTTCCGCTGCTTCGGCGCGCGCCCGTCACACTCGGGCGCGCGCCAGGCTACTGCTGCGGCACAAAACGGGCAAATGCTCGAATAAACTGTGCCGCAGCAGTATCTCCAGCTTTCCCTTTCCTCATGGATTAAATGGGTTGAATAAGGAAAAGTCGAACCCCTAAGTTAAATTAAGGGAGTGCACTTGCATCTCAGCAACTTATATACACTTTGAAACCACATAGTTTACTGTATCATATTCTGGGTTTCTGACTCTTTGTATTGCAAAGGAAAAACACGATGTTTGGCACTCCTATGTGAATTGACTTGATATATCTTTGATGACCATGTCTTGAAAAATACAATAAAAAAGTTTGAAATAAAAAAAGAAAGGAATTATAACCAAAATGTCCGTATAAGGGTCTTCCAACCTGGGGACCAAGTACCAAGTGATGCTGCTATTACTGACTTCATAGAGTAAACTCCTAGCGAAGTGGTAGGGTCATTTCAAGTTCACCAGGGAGGTGAACTATGAAATCTCTCAACCAGGGTCCAGGAAGGGTAAACAAATCTACACGTAAACCTCCTGAAACCCTGGAAAATGATGAGATCGCTATTCATCCACCCTCTGGAAGTGGAGACAGATCTGGGTCCACAGCCTCCAAAGGGTAGTACTTATAATGACCATCAGGTCCTTATGGGAGGTCAGTTAACCACGGAACAAAGGGCAGACCTACTGGAATTATGTGACCAGTTTCCAGATGTTTTTTCTGAGCTGCCAGGGCAGACTGATTTAGTGTCCCCTAGGATTGAGATGGAACCTGGTGTAAAAGTACGGTCCCATCCCTACAGATTGCCAGAAGGCCGGAAAGCCCTTCTAGAAAGGGAGATAATAAACATGTTGGAATTGGGCCTGATTGAGGTGTCCCACAGCGAATGGTGTAGCCCTATAGTGTTGGTTCTTAAACCAGATGAGAAGGTGAGGTTTTGCGTGGACCTCCGTAAGTTAAATGCTGTATCCAAATTTGATGCATACCCAATGCCAATGGTGGACGATTTGCTTGACTCCCTTAGTCCTAGACCTCACGAAAGGATATTGGCAGATACCTTTAGCGGAGGAATCCAAATGCAAAATTGTCTTTGCCACCCCTCTCGGTTTATACCAATCCGTCACTATGCCGTTTGGGCTACATGGGGCTCCGGCCACGTTCCAAAGATTAATGGATAAGGTTCTACAACCCCATAGGGCATATGCCGCTGCCTACTTGGATCGTCATCTATAGTAGGCACTGGAAGTCCCTTATAAAAAGGTTAAGGGCAGTCCTAAGGTCCTTAAGTGCACCAGGGCTCACTGCCAATCCTTCAAAAAGTGCCCAGGGAAAAGCCACTACCAAATATTTGGGCTATGCCGTTGGGGGAGGGAAAGTAAGGCCACTCATCAGTAAGGTAGCCGCCATAAAGAAAGTCCCAATCCCACAGACAAAAATGCAGGTCCGCTCCCTTTTGGGGTTAGCAGGGTACTACAAATGGTTTGTACCAAATTTTTCAGAGATTACAGCACCTCTAACAGATTTAACAAAAAAGAGTGCCCGACCCAATTGAGGTGGTCTTGGGAATGCCAACAAGCCTTTGATAGATTAAAGAAGTGTCTATCAATGAACGCCGCTCTTAGGAACCCAAATGTTATTATTCAGACGGATGCCTCTGAGGTAGGAATGGGAGCAGTTCTGTCCCAATAATTTGAAGGCGTTAAACACCCCATATTGTTCATCAGTCGGAAACTGTTCCCAAAGGGAAGTGACGTATTCCATCATTGAGGAGTGTCTCACCGTAAAATGGTCAATTGAGGCATTTAAGCATTATGTCACGGGGATGCACTTCACCCTGGTCACTGACCACGCAACCTTGAAATGGTTAAATACCTTGAAGGACACAAAATTCTCCTCCAGCATTGTCTTTGCCCAACCGGCGGTCAGTAGTCCATATCCCTCACACCGGGTTACAATTAGTGGATGCTCCGAGGTCCGGTAATGACCTGACCGTTTGTCCATCTTCGCCTGGTGAAACTTAACTTAAGTGACAGAGAGAACCTGCGCTTTTCCTGCTTTATTTAATGTGTGTAAGTCACTACTTGTTTTGAGAGCTCGCAATCTACGAGTTGCTCTTTATGTTATAAGACCCCTCTGGATTTTAAAACAAAGCTCAATGATCCCACCTCTACCACCAGTAAATAAGCCTGTCACAGGAATTACAAGTGGATTGGTTAATCACACCCTAATAGTGATGCCCACTGGAAGCGTGCTGCTAGGGATTTGATTCGGACCAACAGAAAATTTGCAGAATCAAATCCTGTTGGGCCGGATCAAATTTCTAGCAGCACGCTCCCAGTACACTACGTTACGTAAGCTTATGCTAAGTTTATTAACCACTTCAGGGTATATTTCACAGAACATTTGTATATATTTAGCATAGGGACCTGCTATTGAGACTTACCTTGACGTTGGTTAGCAGGCTTGGCATTATTTGATTAAAGGAGGCAACCAAAAGTCTCCATGTCTTACAGACTTAGGTTTCCCTATTTATATTTATTTCCCCATTTATTGTTAGCCCAACAGGAGAAGCGCAGGGATTCACTTTCTGTTTTTTAAACAGTATTAAGTCTAACATTCCCCGTGGTATCACCAAGTGGGACAATGTGACTATTTGAAATGTTGGATTTGTGTATTTTTCTGCCATGTATAGTATGTAATATTTTATGTTTTTGTATAGTATACATGTTGCCTGTATTCTAACAACTAAAATTGCAGGAGAGTAATAGAAAGGGGAACATGACTTTGAAACAGGACCCTTACTGTAGCTCCAGTAAAAGGGACATCAGACATAGCAGGGGGATTGCAGAAAGGGAAACTAGACATTAAAGCAGGAGTCTTAGAGTTAGTCATAGGTATTTAAAACACTGAAAGGGTATCTTGCTTTTAAATCCAGGGCTTTAGAACCAGCAAGGTTACAGCACGTACTGCCGAGGAAACAGTTAGACGTGTACTTGACTTTGAAACAGGAGCCATGGAAAATTCATCTTTTGGCTCCTGGAAGGCAACATTAGCTTGGGGGCCCCAAGAAAAAGAACGGGGTACCCCAGGGGGATTAGGAGCAGGACTTGATGTGCTGAGTTGACTGCATGGTGGCGGTGATGGAGTTAATATTCTGTTCTAATGTAGCTAGGTGGTTGGAATCAGTCTCCAGGAGTCGGCCCTGGAGGGACAGCACCCTCCCTACCTTCCCTACCTCAGCAGGTCCATGTTTAGCCTGCGCATTATATAACAATGCTCGTCTCCAATGGGAAGTGAACCCGCAGCGCTGAGGTAAGGGTATTTGATAACCAACCAGAGTCAAGGGACAAAGTCCTGTTATAGTAAATCGTAGTAAGGATACAGGCAGAGGTCAAGGCAGGCAGCAGACATGCATTGTCGGGGTCACAGGCTGGGTCGGCAACAGGGAATCCACAGGAATAGACTGGGTCCGGGGAACAGGAACAAGAACTCGCGGGGACCAGGAACACATGGGATAGCATACCATGCCCAGCCTGGGGCTTGGAGTCACTGACTGCTAATTAAACCCCTGGAACAGGTGCAGCCGATTACCAAGTCCAGGAAGAGGTTTGCCAGGATCAAAGATGGCTGTAATGGCCACATAAGGGCACGTTCCAACAATACCCAGGACTGGAACCCTTACACATATACTAAAATGCTTTCATTGAAAACATCATATGTCCCCTCTTCTGGCGTGTTCTCAACCCAACTTTTCACCAATCATCAATCAATCATCCCCACAACAGATTTACGTAGGTAAAGAAAACTTGTTCTTCTAAGTTTAAACTTTGCCTCAATGTATAAAAGACTTAAACTTTGTTTCTACGATACTTAGACAAATTACATCTTCCCTGTTGTGTCTCTGTACTTGATATTCACGCCTGAATATGAAATATTACCACATAAAATCAATTTTTTAATAAGAAGCAGATATCAGAGAATATACAGAGAAAACCCTGTTATTTTTTTGTGTCATTTGATTCATGTAGTCTCAACGGTTACAAATATCAATTTATTATTCTTGAACCAGTATTTCATATTTACTAAGTTTACCCAAACCTTTGGCTGTAATCTTGGCCACATCCTCCTGATATTTCACACATCATCCAAAGAATGCCTTTCAAGGTATATTTAAAAGGTTTATCTTTAGTCTGGTGCCAGGACAGCCATATTTCAAGTACCTCACATACAGAACAACACCAAATATACTTATCTATAGATACCATCAGTCCTACAATCCACAGGCCTAATCAGGGGTTTAACAGGCCATAAAAACAATTCTTGTATTTTTAAGACAATTCGTAACCAACGTTGACCTCCCAAGTGCCAGATGGATTAAACGACTTAATCCTTTCTGCCATATTCATTTCACTTGGTATTACATTTGTCAAGGAAGCCGAGTCCATTTTAGAAAGAATGAAATCCACATCTGGAGAAATTATTAATTGTAATATTAACATTTATTTGTAAAGCTCCAACATATTCCACAGCGTGGTACAATGGGGGTACAGAGTTATGTATATTACATAACAGAATTACATACCAAATAAGGACAAACATGTAAACAGATGCAAAAAGGTAATAAGGGCCCTGCTTGTGAGAACTTACAATCTAATGTTGAGACGAAAGGTAAAATGGCTGCTCATTGTCTGATGGAGTATGGTCCAGGCGCACAGCTGACCCCATTAATGTTTGGGGGTGTGGATGTTAGGGGGTATAAGATAATGTGGAGTTTGGTACAGCCACACAGCTGGTCCCAATATGGTTGGAGGAGGGGGTGGGGGTGGATGTTAGGAGTATGCCAGATAGTCTTCCTTGAAAAGGTGAGCTTTCAGGGAGTTTTCAAATGTCTGAAAGCTGGGGGAAAGTCTGATGGTGCGTGGTAGGGAATTCCAAAGAGCGGGTGCAGCATGGGAGAAGTCTTGTAGGCAAGAGTGAGAGGAAGTAATAAAGCAGGAAGAAAGGCGAATGTCATGGGCCGATCTTAGGGGGCATTTAGGGATATATTTGATGAGGGCTGAGATTTAAGCGGTGGCAGTTGTTGAGATTTTAAATGTTATTATAGAGGATATTGGACGCCAGTGTAGGGATTTGCATAGTGAAGCAGCAGAAGTGGAGTAGTGGGTGAGGTAGATGAGTCTGCAGCAGCATTTTGGATGGATTGGAATTAGGATTGGTGCACAAGGGCAAGACCAGATAGGAGAAGGTTGCAGTAATCAAGGCGGAACGATACAGTATGAGTTAATTAGGTTTTTAGTTGAGTCATGAGTGGGAAAAGGGTGTATCCAGGTGATATTTCAAAGGTGGGGAGGGCAGGACTTACTGATGGATTGTATGTGATGAATGAAGGTGAGGGCAGGGTCAAAGATGACCCCTAGGCAGCGGGCTTGAGGTGTTGATGAGGTTGTGATATTATTGACAGTGAGGGAGAGTTTGGGTGTAGGAGTGGCAGTGGAAGGGGGAAAGATTAGTTCAGTTTTGGACATATTAAACTTCAGGTAATGGTGGGACATTCAGTAAGAGATTGCGGAGAGACCGTTTATGACACGGGACAAGAGAGAGGGGGAGTGGTCAGGAGAGGAAAGGTACATTTGTGTGTCATCAGCATAGAGATGATACTGAAAGCCAAAAGACTGTATTAGTTCACCAAGAGAAGAGGTGTGCAGTGATAATGGCAGAGGGCCAAGGACAGAGCCTCGTGGAACTCTGGCAGAAAGAGGGAGTGAAGAGGAGGAGACACCAGAGAAGGAAACACTGAAAGAGTGGTTGGATAGGTAGGATGTGAACCAGGGGGCTGCGTCATGGAAACCAATGGAGTGTAGAGTGTGCAGGAGAAGGGGGTGATCAACAGGCAGAGAGATCCAGGAGAATTAGTAAGGAGAAGTGACCCTTATACTTAGCTGTGAGTAGGTAATTGGCCACTTTTGTTAGTGCTGTCTCAGTGGAGTGTAGAGGATGGAAACCATATTGCAAAAAGTCAAGCAAGGAGTCGGAGGAGAGAAAGTGAGTCAAGCGGTTGTATCCAAGCCGTTCAAGTAGCTTGGAAGCAAATTGGAGAAGAGAGATAGGGCGGTAGTTAGAGAGGAAGGCTGGGTCAAGAGAAGGTTTCTTTAGAATGGGCATGATGGTTGCATGTTTAAAGGAAGATGGCAATGTGCCAGAGATGAGAGAGAGAGAGAGAGAGAGAGATTAAAAAGGTGAGTGCCAGAGAGGAGAGGAGGAAATGTGAGGGAATAGAATCAGGGGGCAGGATGGAGGATGAGTTGATGAGAGTAGTACGGAGACCTCATCTTCAGTCATAGGAGAAAATGAGCTGAGAGTGAAATTAGGTGTGCGAAGGGAGGTACTGTAGGTGTTGCGTATGGAGCCTGAAACGGGCAGAAAAGGAAGTTAAAGGTGGCAAACAGCCATTGAGGGTTAGAGTTAGTATTAATATGTAAGGTGTGTGTGTGTGTGTGTGTGTGTGTGTGTGTGTGTGTGTGTGTGTGTGTGTGTGTGTGTGTGTGTGTGTGTGTGTGTGTGTGTGTGTGTGTGTGTGTGTGTGTGTGTGTGTGTGTGTGTGTGTGTAACACACAGTAGGCCTACATGAAAAAGTCTTGAAAAGAAAGTGGAAATTAAGGGGGTGGGATTGAGATCAGATTAAATTCAATAAAGGCAAGCAGCAATACATATCCTCTATGGGTATCTTAAACAATAATTGAATTCAATAAAAATGAGCGGTATCTAAACAAGAGTACGATGGATCAATGATTTGGCTTTCACAAATAATACTCCCAGAAGCAGTATAGGAGATACAGGTGTAACCTGGGGCACTCAGTATCTGTTTATATATAGTGTAGCTTGATGTGGTCAACTACTCATACCAATGTATTATTAAAACAATTCTACTGAGTGACCAATGGTAGGATGATTGACCTGGCCATATAGAAAACATCACAGAACAGCATGACAACAGAGGCCACAAGACTCCAAGAACGCACACCAAAGCACAAAACTTTAGAAACAAAGTAATCTTGGTGTAGATTCACAGAGCATTAGAGCTAGCAATCAGCCAGGCAAGGGAGCTATTAAATTAAGGGGTTTAGTAGAAAGGGATACAATACACCAAAGAGTTTTACAATACAGAAAGAGGAGGTAAAACAAAAGGTTAAGGAAACCATAAAATCCTAACACTTACAAGGAGATTGCCACACTGAGCTTGATGCCTCCAGTGGTAAGTCTGTGGAGTCGCTGAGGAAAAGTCCTTGGAACCAGCAGATAAAAAGTCTTTGATTGCAGTGAGGGTACCAACGTACTGTACAGAGATTCTAGAGGTTACTGTGATTTATAGCGCCAAGGTGAGGCTTGAAATAACATGGAACCTACTAGCACTACCCCAGGCAAGACCTAAAAGGTGAATCCAAGCAGGGGCAGGTGTACCAGGTCTTCTACTGTGCAGGGAATAGGGTAGGGTCTGGAACTAGCTGAATCAGCCAATTCAGAAGCTGAATTGTAAATAGGTAAACCTTAGCCTACATATGAGTCTACATATTCAAAAGCATAAGGAATCGGGCTGAGACTGACAATGAGGGGAAGAAGGCGGGAGGCTTAAAATGTTATTGTCAAGCCCTGCTGCCCTAGTCCGTCACAACAACCGTTTTTTCAGTGAAAAGCTAACATTTTCTTTATTAAGGCTAGTATGATACAATATACCCAAAGTCTCTACCCAAAAATACTCTCTAGAAAGAATCAATAAATCTTCTTCCAAGAGAGTTTGGCACATTTATAGTCTGGGATATGGAGGGAGAAGCCTAAAAAAAAGGTTTTACGAGGTAAGTTTCATATTCTTTTAGTAGTTTTGTTGGATCCCTTAAAAGATGTGCACGGTCACGTTTATTTTACTTTTAGGTTCAGACAATCGATACGTTATTTTTTTTAGAGGTCTGGCCTACATTGGCCTTTCCATATGTGGGTTTTAATAAATAAATAACCCTCTGAGGAATTATAGGTGGAAATATTTCTACATTTGTTATTATGACTGTTATTACCCTTATGACTACGGTTTGATATATATTCTCTTTCAAGTATGGCATTCTCAAATTTAGGAGTAGCCATCTTTGCTTGCCTTTTACCTGTAACATAATCAGCTGAGTTGCCAATATGTTTACCTCTCCTAAATGAAAATATAGGCTTTTTAATAAATGATTGACTATGGGTAGGATCATTTCATATAATCTCACAATGCACATTATACATTAAAAAAAAATCTTTTTATTAGTTTTTGAATAACACGAAACAATATAAATACAATAATTAATGGAATTTTTTTAATCAATAACTACTATACCCCTACACACCCACAATCCACACACCCCCACACACACCCACACACACCCCCACACACACACACACACACACACACACACACACACACACACACACACACACACACACACACACACACACACACACACACACACACACACACCATAGCTCATATATTATCTAAGAACCTTGTAAGAACACCAGATACTGCCACAAAACAAAAAAAAGACACCATCCCGATATCCCGATAGCTGGATCACGTTGATAATTGTTAAGATGGAATTTAATGTTGTACTATATTTCATGACCAATGGGATTCTGCTTCATTATTTTGGGGGGTTTACATTTAATAATTGCTAATAAGGAGCGGCTTAGTGAGTAAAGACAATGACTGTAAGCAATGACACCGTGTTTGAATAAGGGGAACCTGGTTCAATTCCCAGTGTCAGGTTCTTGTGACCGTGGGCAAGTCACTTTATCTCCCTGTGCCTCAGGCACCAAAAACATAGATTGTAAGCTCCACGGGGCAGGGACTGTGTCTGTAACATTCCTATGTGCTGCGCACCGCACACTGTACTGTCATTGTGAAAAACTTTGAGCCCCATTGGGAGAAAAGCGCTATATGAAATAAAGTTATTATTTGTATCTATATTTAGGGCTTTAAGCTTCTGGCTAATTTAATAAATAACTGAATTATACCTTAATAAAAAAATATATGTAGCCAGGTCTCCCCAGACTGTCAGCACCCCCCTCACCTGGCTGCCGATCGCGGGTGCCGCCGAGTCCAATGGCGGCTCCGCCCGGCGATCGCGGAGGTGGGGGAGGTCAGGTCCCGGCTCGGGGGTTGCCGGGGACGTGTGCGGCCGGTTGCCAAGGCCGCACGCACGTCACAGGGATCCCGGCGCTCTCGGAGCCGGGCGGTGAGGGCGCCGCCATTAGATAGGGACTCGCGCATGCGCAGTGATCGCGCATGCGTAGGTAGGGCCCCAGATTCAGGGAGAAGTCGCGCGAGGGCAGGAATAGGAAGGGAGAGGTTGAGGCAGCCCCCAAAAGCTTGCGCAGGCGCACGAAAGCCCCTAGAAAGCCCGCGAAGCCCTAGCCTACCAGGGAAGGCTCTAGGTAGGGACTACGAGTCCCAGGAGCCTCAGCGCGCACCACGTGATGCCAGGGAGCCAATAGGGCTATAGGAGAACCAAGCAGCAGAAAGGATACATTTCCCGCTGGACCCATGCTTGTCAGTTGGAGCCAGGGAGCTGTGAGGGAAGAGGGAGACCAAAAAGCGCACCAGCACAAACGGAGCAGGAAGAAACCAGAACAAAAAAATGATTAAAAGGGCACTTTAATGTGGCAAAAGACCCATCCAATGCATTTCGAACGTCGCAGCGTTCTTTTTCAAGGATAAAACACAATGTGATAACATCCATTATATACCCTCTTACCTGTGGGCCATTTCGCGCCAAAAATCAGAACCTGATGACGTCATAACAGAGCGACTCAGTGCCGATCTAAGGGCAAAAGGAAGTACCAAAGGCAGTGTGGCCATTTTGGATGTGGGCAAACATAGGAACACAATAACAAAGCTTTATTGACCATTCCAGCAGAACAAAATACATTGCTGCTAACTGGACAAGCATATTTAAACGAAATAAAGCTATATTAAACTAAACTAATGCTTAATAAAGGGTACTATTATATCAAGGAAAAACATGAACAAGGTGGATTAAAAAACTAGCTGTGTTGCAACTAAGTTATATACAAAAAAAAGTTAAAAATAAAAACCTCTAGACATGATTAAAAAAATGTGCAGGAAAAGTACATTTAAAGACATATTACACATACATACTGCATAACACAGATTGTGTACCTAAATCATAGGAACCAGGGAAATACAACCATTATAAAATATGAAGTATTATCCACAAGATACATCAAAGAACAATTTAAGCTTACATATTAGCATAATATTTGCATGATAAGGCATAGGTTCAAAGGTTATAATGACAAGAATATAATGTCCAATATAATGACAATTGTCTTATTTAATCTGTATTACCAACTAATTACACCATAATACGTCTATCACAAAAATGTTTACAAAAAATGTGTTAGTTGCCAGTCAATGTTCAAGCCCATAGGGAAGCGCGTTTGGAGAGTGAAGATCCAATACGCCTCCCTACGGTCCAGAAGGTTGATATGATCACCTCCTCTAGATTTAGAAATAACTGATTCAATCCCCAAAAAGGAAAAATTATTAATTCCTCCCTGACCACATTCAGTGAAGTGTTTTGAGACTGGATGATTAGTGTCTCTCAATTTTATGAGCCTTAAATGCTCTAACATCCTGACCTTAAGGGCTCTAGTCGTCCTCCCCACATACCTCTTGCCACAACCACATGTTATTAGATAAATCACAAATTGACTTTTACAATTTATAAAACTGTTAATCTTAAATTCCTTATTTGGTAATATATTCACACCATGTGGCGGTGGCAAGGCAAACTGGAAAAAACTTTTGGCAGGCTTCATGTGTTTACATGCACTACAAGAGCCACATTTGAAGGAACCCCTAGTGATAAAAGTTTTTTTGAGACCAGAAGATTTGAGTTCACTTGGTGAAACATGAGATCCAATTGTTCTCGCTCTACGATATACAAAAGTAGGACCAGAATCCACATATTTTTTAAGGACAGGGTCCATGGATAAGACATTCCAATGTTTTGAAATTATAGAGTTTACTTTTCCACTTTGTTTACTAAATTGTGAAATAAAAAGAGGACATTTGTTTTTTAATTCTGTTAGTCCATGTGAGTCCTGTTTAATACCAATTGTCTTAACATTGTTAGCAAGGCGAGAATCTCCAATTGGATGTGTGGGCAACAATGATGCTCTCTCTGTATGTAATGCATTTTCAAATGCAATTGCTAAATGTGATTTGGGGTATCCCCTTTCCAAAAATCTCCTTGTAAGCTCCTCAGACTGAGAAAGGAAACCACTCATAGTGGAACAATTCCTTCTCAGTCTGAGGAACTGTCCCCTTGGTATGGCCTTTATGACATGGGATGGGTGGCAGCTGTCCGCCCTAAGAAAGGTGTTCCTGGCATTTTGCTTCCTATAAACATCCGTTTGGATTTTTTTGTCTATGTCTACAAATAATTGTAGATCCAGAAATTCAATGTGATGGAAATGAAAATTTAATGTAAATCTTAGATTATAAAGATTATTATTAAGATAAGATACAAAAGTGTGAAGTGTAGTGACATCCCCCCTCCAAATAATAATTAGGTCGTCCACAAATCTTTTATAAAAAACAATATTGTGACGAAATAAATTAGTGCTCGAATAAATAAAAAGTGCTTCCCACCATCCCATAAATAAGTTCGCAAAAGAAGGAGCAAAACTTGTACCCATAGCAGTGCCAATAAGTTGCAAATAAAACTTACCATTAAATGTGAAAAAGTTGTGCGTGAGTAAAAAGTGTATAGCGTCCAAAATAAAAGCCGATTGAAAAATTGATATTTCTGGTATCTCAATAAATTGGCGGACCGCTGCCAAACCATGGTCATGTTGTATAACAGAATACAGAGAGGTAACATCAAGTGTTACCCACAGGTAATCATTACCCCATTTAACATTTTTGATCTGATCAAGAAGATCACCAGAGTCCCGTATAAATGAGGGCAATTTCCTAACAAATGGCTGAAGAAAACCATTAACATATCTTGACAGACCATCTCCCAAAGATCCAATACTAGAGACAATGGGACGACCTGGAGGGTCGACCAATGTCTTGTGGATCTTTGGGAGATGGTGGAAGATAGGAATAATGGGATGAGATGGAATAATGAATTTAACCTCGTCCTTCGACAGAACTTCCATAATAACACCTGAGTCAACCAGTTCTACAAGGAACTCCAAGAATTGCGGTGTGGGGTCGGCGGATAGTACACGATAGGACCGGCCATCATCCAGTTGGCGTAATGCCTCCCTGATGTAACCGTCTCTGCCCTGCACCACCACCGCACCCCCCTTGTCCGCACTCTTAATGACTAATGCAGAATTATTTTTCAAAGATTTTAAAGCTAAACGTTCACTTTGATTCAAATTGTCATGATCTATATAGGATAAGGAAAATCCCTGAGCTAGAAGACGAAGGTCTCTTATAACCAGATTTTCAAACATAGTCAGAAATTGACCCTTGACATGAGTGGGGTAGAACACAGAACTCCTTTTTAGGCCTGAATTCCATTCAGAAAATGTAGGAATATTAACATCATCAACCGTCTGTTCAGATAAAAGATCATTCATATCTTGCAGGGTACAAAAATCATTAAATGTATGTAAAGCAATAGATACCGGAGGAACAGAGTCGGATGAGGGGACGTCACTCTCGATAGCGTGTGATGGCCCCCCATCTAAATCCTCATCTCCGGTCGACCTAGTAACATTTGGAATAAAATTGTCAAAAAACTTTTTCAAGGATAATTTCCGAACAAACTTATACACATCAATAGTGGTTTCGAACAAATTAAAGTTCATCGCAGGTGTAGGCCATCGCAGGTGTAGGCGCTGCACCGAGTAAGTGGTTACTCATAATATCATCATTGCCCCAGGTTCCCCGTGGCAGAAGCTCAGCCCTCCTGTGAGCCAACAGGTAACGCACCACACACCTGGTAACACTGTATGTTCCTTGCACCCACAATATATCTGCGATTGGGGGGGGGGGAATACCTGTTACATATATAAAGCTCTAAGCCCTCATGCCTTCTGTGGATTGCTCGCCCCTCATTATATTTGACTTCAATGAATATATAACACTGTGAGGACGCTCTCTGCTCGTGCAGCAGAAGACAACAGTGTGAGTGTGCTTGGCAACTTCTCCGTAGTGTATACCAACTGTTTATCTATCACATACCATCATACATAATTAACACATCACTTTTAAAAATGTGGACACAGATATTATGGGGAGTAAATGTCAAGAGACGGCGAACGTGTCTATTCCTTCAGCTTACTTGATAATGTTTTCATATTTCCCAGCGCTGTATATTCTTTCTGCGTTCATGTTTAACGCCGTACGAGTGGAGCTGTGCATGCAGTACACATAAGACACTGAGGTTTAAACGGCTGATGGCACAGACTGGGCTGTGGAGTCATGGGGTATAGCTAACTGTATGGTGTAGTATGGCAGAAGATGAACGCTCTGGACAGGTCTGCTGGGAAAACAGCTCCTCTGGCAGAGACCTGAGGGCCTGTCAGGTGTAATCAGTGAAAACATGAGGTAGGAAGCTTGATTACTTGGGGGGAGGAGGGGGGGGGGGCTCTATTCCAACTATTTCTAATGGATTTGCTGTACCGCTCTCCCTTAGGTCCTTCTGTTGTCTTTTTTCCCCCCACACCATCGTCAGTGCATTTTCTGTTCCCTGACACACCCATTTCTGTATATAGAAATCTGCACATTCTGAGGATACAGCTACCTTCTAACACTGATGTCCTACCTTTGCGGAAAGCCTAAATGTGTTGCATGTGTTAGGGCAGGAGTGGTCAACTCTAGTCCTCAAGGGCCACCAACAGGTCAGGTCGAGGATATGCCTGCTTCAGCACAGGTGGCTCAATCAGTGGCTCGGTCAAAGACAAAGCCACCTGTGTGGAAGCAGGGATATCCTCAAAACCTGACCTTTTGGTGGCCCTTCATGACTGGAGTTGACCACCTGACCTGCTGGTGGCCCTCAGGACTGGAGTTGGCCACGCTGTGTTAGGGGAATCCTTATCCTATCAATTCAATGGAAGTTGTTTGAATATTGAAAGGACACCTGTGTTAGAGAATATAATAGACACTGACATTCTCATAGCTGTGGGCACAAATCAGCCGTGCTGTCTGAGGTTTTACACAGCTTGGGTTTAACATTTTTTAAACTAGGGCATGCATGGTATGACAGTTTGTGTAGAGGGCAAAAACAAAGATTTTCATGAGATATCCAGGAGTTAATGTGCAGATGTATCACAAAAAAATCATTATGACCATCGGGGTCATCCTATACGTAACCGCGAAGTGGGGATGACCCTGATTGCCATATGTACTAAGTGATGCTATGACATAAGACACCTGGAAGACACCTTGTAGCCAATTCCCTTAAATGGGTGGTAAAGTGTCTTCCGATGCTGTGATGCTGTGAGGTGTCTTATGGAATAGGATTGCTTAGTAAATATGGTCCATTGTGCCCACCAGACAAGTATTTTTGTAAGGTGGCTGCAAGGGAACATGGGGGACCTAGAGGATGACGAATTTCAGCTCTGAGGAACGCCCTGGTTCAGATAGTGAACGACAAATAAATAAAAAGCACGAGCTTCATGGATTGCTGTGTTAATATAAATTCTCACAAGTAAAAGGAGGGGTATGTGGTGATATATGTGGAGTTTTCAGTCACCTTGTATGATGGATGCTCCAGGCATCCTGTTGAGCCTGTGCCTCATCGCCAACTGGCAGCTCTCAGGAAGTATAGCTGGGCAGTGGCAGGAAGGGCAAATACAAAAGCAACTGACAATGTGGTATTAACCATTTCATTGCCCTTGTGCTATTCATGTAAAAGGCACAGGAGCCGGCAATTTTTTTGCCTTCAGTGCAGAGGATTTGCTCTCAAGTTTGAGGCAGAGGGGGAAGGGCAGATTTCCTAAACTCTGTAATGACCCAGGAGCCAAAACATCTGTATCATCTTGTGCCATTAGACATTTTGGCACTGGTCTCACAAGCAGGCATGATGGAGTCGGGTACATACAGCACTGTCACTTTTTTGTCTCCCATCATGTTATGTCTTTGGAGACACAGAAATGCTATTAGCAATCTTCGAATTACCCCCTGGAGGCTGAAGAGAAACTAGCACAGGAAAGGTGACTATTTTTCAAAGCCATAAATGTGTTGAGTTTAGTGATAATTTGGTTTGCATTTTTAACAGACACACCGTAGGGGCCTATGAATTGGGATCATATTTACATTTTTATTCTTTCTTTGTCAATATTTTAGTGCTGGAAAGTAGAACAAATCTTCGAACAATTAATTGTTTAAAATGAAGGTTGACACGTTACATCATGTTGAATACCTGCTTCTTTTCGACGCCCTGTCTCCTTTTGGGGTGGGGGCGCACAGAAACATTATTTATTAGTACATACTAATAACATCTGTACACCTAGCACGGCCCATACTGTGAGCGGAAAAAATGAAAAACAGCTTTTTGGCGTTGATGTCACAGATTGAGAAAATTCAGGTTGCACACAGATGCAATTTAAAAGGATATTTATGTGCACCAAAAAAATGGTTCTTTGTGACGCTTAGTATATAGGCTCCATACAGTTAAAATCTTCTGTGCTGCAGGTGGATAGTATCCACAGCACTGTTTCCCTCTGCAGCAGGTTAGCGCACGGTTAATGAGGCACTAACTACATTCAAGTAAATAGAAGTTACTGCACTGTTAAATATTCCAGTCTTCCGTACTTGCTAACAAATCCTTTTAAAACCTCTTTTTTTTTTTTTTTTTTTTAAGTATTTTGCATTTATTTTCTAATTTCCCATTCGCCTAATGTTCTACACATCAACTCATTGGGTAGAAAAGGCCTTTTCTTCCAAATATTAAGAGTACCAGCATACATCTCTGGATTGCTACAGGATAAAAAGATTTACTTCAGTCACTGTGCAGGTCACAACACAAATATTTTACTGAAAGGTTACATTGGCAAAAAATGGTATATTTTAAAATAGAATATCACGAGTTTCATCTTTTATTAAAATCTTAAAGGCAGCCGGGCCCCCATACTACTCACCAAACTTACAAATATCCCCAAAATATTATGGAAACCTACAAAAATACAGATTGTGTAGATCTTCATAAAATATCACATAGGCATGCATAATAGCACTGTTTCCTTCCTATTTTGTCTTACCTTTCAAGGGGTTTGCTATGAGTCAGAGCAGGTTCCCTCCTGATATCAAACTGTTTCTATTCCTCCTAGACCTACATCATATTGTAGCTCCGCCCAGTCTTGAAATAGTCTTAGTGTAGTTACACCATTCATTACTCTCTTGCTATCAGATGTGGTGCAGGGAAGGTTTCTGCATATTTTATTTTTTTTTAAACCTCTAACATGTTTCTCTCCTTTTTCTGAGAGAATGAAAGGAATGACCCACTTTTTCTGTACTATAGCAACACGTGTATGTCTGCAATATGGAAATGAATATGCTGGATACTGTCAACGACCTACTGTAATGTTTGTGCTATTTTTACTTTGTAATATTTCTGTGGCATTATTCTGCCTTGTTTCCACCCCCTTTTTTTTCCCTTTCTTTGCTTCAGCATATAAATTCTCTCAAAATAATAAATAATAAATACACTATCGTTAATAAATACACTACAAGCATTCACAGCTGTTAAGCCTTTTTGGATCCGACAGATTTTAATATAATAATAAATCAATACCATTTATAATATGACCTGGGATTATGGTAAATTATAAACACTAGGGGACATGGTTATGGATAGAGAAAGAACCCTGACCAAAGGAATGAATTGCACATACATCCCTTTCTTTTTAGACACTTGCTCAAAAAAAAAGTAATGTTTTTGTACTGCTCAAATAATGCACATCAAGTGTAATCTTTAGATTTCCCCATTGAGTACTGTTTGTGTTTTCCCCCTTAGTTCTAAATGTCATCCCCACACACAGATCGGCAGGCATACGCTTGTCCAAAAACCTTACAAGAGCTATGATAGGTCTGTCACGAACGGCACACCTGTGAGCATGTGACATTGCCGGCCTTACCTTTGGTGGGGCCCAAAGCGGCATGCCGGAAGCGGGGCCCCTCCTCCTGCAGCGTCACGATGTCACGGCATAACGGGACATCGCCATGATAACAATGTGACGTTGCAAAAGGAAGGCCGCTCCGCATAAGGTAAGAACCCTCCTGCAAACACACACACTTGCACTCACCTCCCGCAGCCACACACACACACACACACACCCTCCCCCATTCCTAACTTGGGGTTAGCAGCGGTGTGATCTTGCGCCGGTTCGGGGACTCCCCAGCTTCTTCCTCCAGCTCTTCCATCTCCTGTTGGGTGGAATTTGGATCCTGGCGTCAACAGGAGGAGGGATTGCGGGGGCTTCCCAAAGGCCTCCCTTGTCCTAAGGCCGGCCCTGCTTTGTATATGTGACACAGCTATCCAGCTGACACATTTATCTCCACTCATCGAGTCACAAATATCAACTTAAAATGCTGCCACCACCTAGGATTAAGACTTGAGGACAAAATAAGCCAGATGTCTGGGTGTATCTTCATCCCCTCCCTTCGTCAATCTCCCTTGACACCTTTATAACTTGAGGAGAAAAAATAGCTTTTCATTTGAATAACAAAATGCCTCAGAGTATAACATTTGTATAACTTTTTCCCTTTAGGTCCTAGAATGATGCACCTTCACTGTTGCATTCATATAATTAATAGATACATGTAGAGACTGCTTTTGCTAATGCAACTTCTACTTATGCATGAGAAAATAGATATCAGAGATATACTGTAACATAGACCAACATGTCATTTTTGGTCTTAACTTAAATAGCGGAATCCACTGGTTAAAGGTTGTCAAGGACTCTTGGGATAACCGGTGCGGGGTGGGCCTCAGTGCCCTGAATAGTAGGCAGAAACGAAGATGTAACAGCGTCACAGGCCCCTGCCTGTGGGGCAGGCGGTGAAGTAGCGTGGTTGGGTCAAGGGCAGGTCGGAGGCAGGCTGCGATGTAGTGTTGTTGGTCAGAGGAATGCAGTGAATAGGCATCGTCAGGGTCACAGGCAGAAGTCGGTGGCCAGCAGCAAAGAGGCAGGAACAGGATGGGAACATAGGATTAGGGCTGGGACAAGGAAAGGAAGAAGAAGAGAAACGGCGCTACTGCGCATGTCTGAGGAAATGAAGCTCCCGGATGTTCTTCTGAAAAAACTTTATTCAACACAACACAAGGGCTACACCGCAATCTCCCCCTCTACGCGTTTCACCCTTACAGATAGGGCTTCGACTCCGAGACGAAGCCCTATCTGTAAGGGTGAAACGCGTAGAGGGGGAGATTGCGGTGTAGCCCTTGTGTTGTGTTGAATAAAGTTTTTTCAGAAGAACATCCGGGAGCTTCATTTCCTCAGACATGCGCAGTAGCGCTGTTTCTCTTCTTCCTGAACTTCACTGACGGCGGCACGCAGTAGCTGGGGAGGAGAGCGGGTCCCAGACCAACGGTGCAGGAGAGGTAAGAGGACATCCCCCTGCACAGGTCAATTCAGTGGCCACGCACAGCTCCCTCCCACATAGCTACATTGTCTGGAGACACCCTGAGGGTGCGTCTGCCCATTAACACGGAAGCGCATGACAGCGTCACTACATGTTGGGACAAGGAAAGGAACTGGACAAGACGAATACAGGTATGGGCCTTTAATTATAACTAAGACTCCACATGGTACAAAGAACAAGTCAGGAAACAATGCATGGCATAACAGAGTCAGAGTCACAAAACAAAGGCAAAGGGAAAACAAGACAGGAAACTATAAAGGCAGGGAAAAGACAGAAGACAGAACACTAAATAGAACCAAGAGGAAACAGCAGAAGGAAATCCCAGAGAATACAGGAGCAGCAGCACACTGTCACGGGAGACCAGGTTTATCAACACCTTTTTATACCGGGATCATAGATTGAGCAAAGCAAGAAGGTAAAATAAATTATAATTTATTTCAGGAAAAGACATACACACAATGTAACACAATTTACAGGGTTAACACACTTCTGGGAACGGGGCTAACGAATAAAACTATAATTTAAACGAAATTCACAAAGATGACCTCTGTAGGAGCCGTTTAAAATGACCGGTAGGTACTCACAGAATCATGGAACTATTTTCAGCATGCAATTCCAGACGCGACCGCTATGTTCTTCAGAAGTGGGACATAGAAGAATTCGTGAGTCAAAATATTTGAAGCCGGCTTGCGTCTATTCAGTACAGAGCATCTTTGAATTTGCCGCTGTTGGTTTTGCGCTTGGAATCTTGCGCTCCTGATTGGCTGCAAGGCTCCTTATGGGTTTCAGTGTCCTATTTACAAACCTCTACAGCCTATCAGAGTGTGGGAATTTCCCTGCCAGCCAATCACTGATTTGCCGGTATTGTAAAGCCGGGAGGGCACCTTTTCTCATTCTGCAAAGGGGCCTGCGCCAACCTGACACCTCTGACTCTTTGCATACTGAACCCACCTGCTGTCCAGGCTCCACAGAGTCTGGGCTCTGGCAAATGGTGGCCGGATAGCCCTGTGTTAGCCCAGGATGCGGGTACTCAAGGAGAACTGCAGTACCCCTCCTGTTCTAACACCTTGGCATCTCTGACTTTCAAGTCAGGACTCCGAACAGACCCATAGGCACCAAGCTTGGTAGCCATCTGATGTCTTAGAATCCATGACTTTGAAATCTCGCCATTCATTTACAGGTTATCAGTACATATAGCAAAAAACAAAAAGAGAAAACAGCGCAAAACTTCAAAGTGTAGTATATAAATAGTGTATTGATATATATCAGCAGGTGATTATTTCACGTACATCAATCAAATAAAATATTAGCATGACATGTTACCACATCAGCTACTGCATCCCGTCATCTCTATTCAAGCCAGAAGAGGAAATCAGACCCCTTCTCCCTCAAGTGGTTACTTCTAGGGTCCTGTCGCTTCAGTCAGTGCATGTCTAACTGTGTGGAGGAGTACTGCTGCTGTAGATGCGAGGCGACACAGGCTCTTCACTGGATCTGGATGTCGGAGCTCCAGGAGCACGCTGATGACGTCATCAAGACTCCGTCGCGGGTTATGCAAATTTCGCCGATGTGAAATGTCCACATAAAATCACTAATTGTGATGCAAGGATAAATTCTCAATCCTTTTGTGCATAGGCTGGAACGCGCCCTCTACCTAGGCGTCCCTGTGCGGACGAAACGCGTCAGAGCGCTGAGGGGGGGCTCCTTCTCCCCTTTTTTATCCATGTTTGCCGGGAACCAATAAAGGCTTTTATATATTTTTTGCACAGTCCAGCCTTCTTGCCATTTTTTGTCCAAGCAGTGCCCGCTGATTACTTTCCTATGGAGAGGATATCCTGAATACATGCCTTAAATGTGCCTTAAACTAGCCCCAGCATTTCTGCATTGATTAATGGCCCATCAGGTTAACAGCGGGGGTCCCTGGCAGTCCCATTCAAACTAGGGGAGGGTAGCTAGAGATAACAGAAAAAGAGGTCCTGTCACATGACAGGGAAGACCCCAAATTGCATGCACTCAAATTCTGTAACCAGTATTGGCTGAGTATGGAGACAAAAACTCATATTTAGTATGTGGAGGTTAACAGTGCCAATATAGCACAGATAGTTACATAGTTACATAGTAGATGAGGTTGAAAAAAGACTTCCGTCCATCAAGTTCAACCTATGCTATATTTAGACAACAGATACTTTATCCTATCTATACTTATTGATCCAGAGGAAGGCAAACAAAAAACCCCATTTAGGGGAAAAATTAATTCCTTCCTGACTCCAAGAATTGGCAATCGGATTATTCCCTGGATCAACATCCTTCCCATGTATACTTATTTGGTATATCCCTGTCCTGTCCTTTAACCAGTTTTCAATCCACGTGCATATATTATTACTGAGTCCAATTTTCTTTATTTTGTACACCAACCTCTTGTGTGAAACCGTATCAAAAGCCTTTGCAAAATCTAAGTAGACCACATCAACTGCATTACCCTGGTCTAAATTCCTACTTACCTCCTCAAAGAAACAAATAAGGTTAGTTTGGCAAGATCTATCCTTCATAAATCCATGCTGACTATTACTAATAATTTTATTTTCCATTAGGTATTCCTGAATATTATCCCGTATTACACCTTCAAGTAGTTTCCCTACTATTGAAGTCAGGCTTACAGGTCTGTAATTCCCCGGGTGTGATCTAGCTCCCTTTTTAAATATAGGCACCACATCTGCTTTACGCCAATCTTGTGGTACTGAGCCTGTGGAAATGGAGTCCTTGAATATTAAATATAATGGTTTTGCTATTACTGAGCTTAACTCCTTGAGAACTCTTGGATGTATGCCATCGGGGCCAGGTGCCTTATTTATTTTAATTTGTTCAAGTCGCTGATGAACTTCTTCCTCAGTTAACCAATTGGTCATTAATATGGAGGTTGTGGCTTCCTCCTGTGGCGCTACTATTGAACTTGATTCTTGCCTGGTAAACACAGAGGCAAAGAATGTGTTTAATACCTCTGCTTTTTCCTTATCTCCAATAATCTGCCTACCCATCTCACACTGAAAGGGTCCAGTATTTTCTTTTCTCATTTTTTTCTTATTAAGCTACTTAAAGAACTTTTTAGGGTTGACCTTACTTTCTATTGCAATACTTTTTTCATTATCCATTTTTGCTAATTTAATTGCCCTTTTGCAATTTTTGTTACATTCCTTATAATTCTGATACGATGTCTCTGTCCCTTCTGACTTAAAGAATCTAGACGCCTTTCCTCCCCTACCTGTTTATTTAGCCACATTGGTTTTGACTTATTTCTTTTATACTTATTACCCAAGGGTATACACTGATAAGTGTGCTTTTCTAACAATGTTTTAAAGACTGCCCATTTATCTTCTACATTTTTCCCTGCACAAACATCATCCCATTGTATTACTACTAGATTAGACCTCAGTTTATTAAAATCTGCCTTTCTAAAGTTTAAAGTCTTTGTTGAACCCAAGTAATCTGTTTTTTGATAATTTATTTCAAATGAGACCATGTTATGATCACTGTTACCCAAATGTTCCAGGACTTGAATATTTGTTATTACTTCTACATTGTTTGATATGACCAAATCCAGAACTGCCCCTCTCCTGGTTGGTTCCTCAATAATTTGGGTCATATAATTATCTTTAAGCACCCCCAAAGGTTCACTAGAAAGTGATCAGCTTTCCCCAAAGGGGTGCAATGAAAGTATTAGTAGAAGTAAGAACTTTAGATTTTATTCATAAATCACTTAAAATAAATGGAAAATCAGCTGATAATACAGTGTCTAATTAAAAAGTGTTCTATCAGCAAACAGTACGTATGGTGTCTGTGGCTAATAATCCACTAGGAGAGTGGGTGCACATACAGTCAAGTCTCTGAAGTCACACGTGATGAAGGTAATGCTAGGCCTCTGTTAAATGAGTCAGTTCCCTGTGCTAACATATGTAATGACTACTAGAGTTTGCAGGGTGGATAGCTATAAATGGCAATTCCGCTGAATCAGCGGCTATAGGAGAAAAGAGCATGAAAAGAAAAATCATTATTCCTAACATACGATATCCGCTGCCTAATCGTGGCTGGGGCAGGTCCACTATGTAGACAGCTGGTAACACAATTGAGTGTAGAAGGTTGTTGCTCCAAACAGACAATGTCTGCTGCTTGACAAAAGTTTACGGCTGTATGTGCTGGCAGTCAATGAATATAGGGTGATTTAAAAGGGAACGGACCAAATTGAATATAACTCTGACCCTAAATACATAACCCTAAAATAAAGGGTGGGGTAGAGGGTAGAGGAAAGGATAAACGGGAGTACTAGGCTATGACTGATCTTATGTAACGATGCTCGTCTCTGAATAGGAAGTGGACCTAGGTAGGGTATTGGATCACAGACCAGATCCAGGGGACAGAGTCATGTTAGAGTAGTCGTGATCCAGGCAGAGGTCAAGGCAGGAGGCAAAGCTGCAAGTCCGGGTACAGGCTGGGGTCAAGGCAGGCAGCACAGGAGCTGTGGTCGGGGTCGCAGGCTGAGGTCGGCAACAGGAAATCCAAAAGAACATGAAGGGATCAGGAACAGGGCAGGCACAGGAATCAGAACACAAGGGGGCAAGGAAATGCATACAATGCTCAGGCAGGGGCTTGGAGTCACTGACTGCTATTTTAAGCCCTGGAACAGGTGCAGCAATTCAGGAAGTTCATGTAAGGATCCATCATTCGCGCCTTCTCTGGCGCGCTTCCTACCTGCCTAGACCTGCGACCGGGTCTCCTGCTTCTTCTGCCTCTTGCAGCGCATCTCGCGGACCATCAAATGCCAGTGCTCCTTCTAGGGGCGCGCGCAGACCACACTTGGCACTAACTGCCGTTCCTGCTGGTCCCGCCTCCAGGCTTTAATCGCGCAGTGACGTCATCGCCGCGCAGCACGCACCCATTATGCGCGGCACGTGCAGAAGCTTCCTCGCTCCTCTGTCTAAAGGGATATACCTGTGCTGTCTCCCTCAGCCAACCACAGACAGTCATACTCTTGAGTATGCTCACAGCTCATTGGACATTTCTGCCTTATATGCTCAGCCTGCCCTCTGGCGCATTGGCTGATCAAAACCTTGTTTATGTGCGCTGTGTTCACTGCAGTCCTGCCACCAGTCTGCGCATTGTCTGTCTTGTCCTGTGTTGCCTGACCTTGCTTGTTTTTTGGATTCAGCACTTCTATGCTCCTGACCCGGCTAACCCACGACGACCGCCTGCAGCAAACGGTGCAGCAAACGGTGCAGCAAACAACCCTCCCAGACGCGCGTCCGCAATTGCACCAAAGAGCACAACCATGGCAGCGGCATGCTCACCGCGCGCCGCACACTCCCCGCACGTGCACGACGCTCGGCGGCTAATGCCGGGACCACCCTCAGCTGTGCCACACCTGAGCTGCAGGTAACTTCCTCCTATCGGTTCTCTACTTACATCTAGAGCACCCCCCCCTGCCTCCTTTTCAATGGTTCCTCTCCCTACATATACCCACTCAGCCCTCTTCTTTTTGCTGAGCATAACCCGTTGTTTATGCACCGTGCTCATTGCAGCCTGAGTTTGCCTGTATCCGGACCTTGTTTTGATCTCTGTTGTGATTCCTGCCTGTACCTGACACGTCTCTTCTATATCCCTGGACTTCGGCTCGTATTTGGATTCATGCACTCTCTGCTCCTCGACCACGGCTTACGGACTACTCTTCTCTCTCCAACCCCGGACCATGGCAAGTACCCCGACCTACTTACACTCTCCTACCCTGACCCGGCTTCACGTCCCTGACTCTGCTATCCGGACCTGGCCCCGTGGTTGTAGGGCGGCAGTAATATACATCCCCACCTCAGCCCTGCAGTCTAGTCCAAGTTGTAGTGAGCATCCGTGACACCAAGACGGCAACAACATCCAAGTAAGGGCAAGCTTCAGCAAAACCCTGGACCAGAACTCTTACAGTATCCCTCCTTCAGGAGAGACCTCTGGGCAATCAGGACCTGCCTTAATCAGAGATCTTGGTGACCTGGAATTATTGCGGTAATGTCTTAGATGGGTAGCAGGCCTGAGGCAAGACCGATTCTTAGTGAGTACTAGCATACAGTATATATATATATATTATATATAAACAAAAGATCTTACCCTTCTTGCGTCAGGCAAAAAAAGAGGCAGCACTCACTTCAAAGTATAAATTGTGTATTAGACATGTGAAGACAGACAGCCGATCCCGACGTTTCGGCTCCGGAACGGAACCTTTCTCAAGGGGGTGGAAATACACTGTCATTATAATCACTTTAGAAGCGCCCAGTCCACTTCCTTTTCCCTTGTATATGTGTGTGTCTGTCTATCTGTGTGTGTGTGTCAGTGTGTGAGTGTGTGAATGTCTCAGTGTGTGTATCTCAGTGTGTGTATGTCTCGGTATGTGTGTGTGTATTGTGTATGTCTCAGTGTGTGTGTGTCTATGTCTCAGTGTGTGTGTGTGTGTGTGTGTGTGTGTGTGTGTGTGTATATGTTTCAGTGTGTGTGTATATATATGTTTCAGTGTGTGTGTATGTATATGTCTCAGTGTGTGTGTGTTTGAGTGAGTGAATGAATGTCTCAGTGTGTGTGTGTGTTTGAGTGAGTGAATGTCTCAGTGTGTGTGGTGACAGACAGTACATACAGTACTGACAACTGTTTAATTGCTCACTCGCCCTCACTTTTCTTTTACTATACTAACAGTCTTCCCATTTTCAAGATCTATTAAAAATAACCACCATTGTAAATTCTCAGAAAGGCTCCATAACTCAGCTCTCATCACAGCAGCATTGCAATCTCTGCAGCGCCTTCTTACTTACTGATCATCCCCAAGAAGGCAGAGCAGGTTACTTATTCAATGGCATGATTTAATATGCAATTTAAAGCTGGATTTTAAAGTCTAAATTTGAAAGCTACTGTACTGATAATGACAGGGGAGGGGGGGGGGTGAGAGGATGAAGGGATGGGGGTAACAGAGGATGAAGGGAGGGGGGATGAGAGGATGAACGGATGGGGGTTAACAGAGGATGAAGGGAGGGGGTGAGAGGACAAGGGGGGGTGAGAGGACAAGAGGGGGTGAGAGGACAAGAGGGGGTGAGAGGACAAGAGGGGGTGAGAGGATGAGGGGAGAGAGAGAGAGGATGAGGAGTGGGTGCAACAATCTTGGAATTTGTGGGAGGAGCAGTAAGATCAGTATTGCTCGCCATGTACAGTATGACTGCCAGTCAGTTATTTATAAATGATCTGACCATTACGTCATTTGTTCTAAATTTCACTCCAAGCGCGCACCAATTTGCACTATTTCATATTCCATTTCCTAAAATAATCCTCGGAATAGCGCTCCCTCCCAAGACTCCTCCCCAGATTTTTTACGAAATAGAATATAAATTGGTGCAAATTGGTGAATACTTGGAGTGAAATTTAGAACAAATGACATAACAGTCAGGTCATTTATAAATAACATTCTTCCCCACCAACGATTCTCGCGCGTCGCACCTTTCACCATTGTGTCCAGTATTTTTTGACAAGCCACCTGGCAACCCTATTCAGCACAGGAGGCTCTTCAACTGAGCCTCTGATTGAGCCACGTGTGTGTGCTGAAGCTGGGATACCCTGAAAACCTGACCTGCTGGGGGGTCTTGAGGACTGGAGTTGAGCCCCCCAGATGTAATACACCCCACACCAGGTATACTGCCATCGCTCGATTACACCCTATTTATTGCTCCAATATTGTAACTATAAATGAGTTAATCTGAATAAATAACTGTAATGTATGTGAAAGATGCAGAATAGCATCGAATGACCCGTGCCATATATATAAGGCTGCAGGCTGTTGCTATTTAGTGTTTGGGTATCTTCAAGCATCATTGCCACATACCATGTGTATTAGAAGAGCATCTAAAGGAAACAAATCTCTCTTATGTAAACTGATTATAACAATATACTCGTGACTTTGGAAAAAAAGGCAATCCAAGCGGCCATTCTTGCCATGGCAAATTGTTTTTATTTGTAACATAGCATTATTAATAAGTACACTTAATTTGATGATTAATGTTCTTACCTGCCAATGATCCGTACAGTTTAGGAAACAATGCCATAACACCTTCCACAAGGATCTAATTTTCTCTATAAGTAAAACGTTTGGTTTAAAATCCCCTCCACGCGCTGCATGGAGGCTGGAGACTGATCATCAGCATCATCATCAGCCTGCCCTGCCTCAGTGGTCGGATGGTGGACACTGTCCCTCTCTCCTTGTCCACTACTCCTGCTACCCTCCCCCACCTGTACTCCCCCATCAGCACTAGTAGCACGGGACGTACCTGCAGTGCCAGCATGGGACGTAACTGCAATGCCAGCACGGGATCTACCTGCAGTGCCAGCGTGGGACGTAACTGCAGTGCCAGCACGGGATGTACCTGCAGTGCCAGCGTGGGACGTACCTGCAGTGCCAGCACGGGATGTACCTGCACTGCCAGCACGGGATGTATCTGCACTGCCAGCACGGGATGTACCTGCAGTGCCAGCACGGGATGTACCTGCACTGCCAGCACGGGATGTACCTGCACTGCCAGCACGGGATGTACCTGCAGTGCCAGCACGGGATGTACATGCAGTGCCAGAACGGGACGTACCTGCACTGCCAGCATGAGATGTACTTGCAGTGGCAGCACGGGATGTACCTGCAGTGCCAGCACGGGATGTACCTGCAGTGCCAGCACGGGACGTACCTGCACTGCCAGCACGAGATGTACTTGCAGTGCCAGCACGGGATGTACCTGCACTGCCTGCACGGGACGTACCTGCACTGCCAGCACGGGACGTACCTGCACTGCCAGCACGGGATCTACCTGCAGTGCCAGCGTGGGACGTAACTGCAGTGCCAGCACGGGATGTACCTGCAGTGCCAGCGTGGGACGTACCTGCAGTGCCAGCACGGGATGTACCTGCACTGCCAGCACGGGATGTATCTGCACTGCCAGCACGGGATGTACCTGCAGTGCCAGCACGGGATGTACCTGCACTGCCAGCACGGGATGTACCTGCAGTGCCAGCACGGGATGTACATGCAGTGCCAGCACGGGACGTACCTGCACTGCCAGCACGAGATGTACTTGCAGTGGCAGCACGGGATGTACCTGCAGTGCCAGCACGGGATGTACCTGCAGTGCCAGCACGGGACGTACCTGCACTGCCAGCACGAGATGTACTTGCAGTGCCAGCACGGGATGTACCTGCACTGCCTGCACGGGACGTACCTGCACTGCCAGCACGGGACGTACCTGCACTGCCAGCACGGGATCTACCTGCAGTGCCAGCGTGGGACGTAACTGCAGTGCCAGCACGGGATGTACCTGCAGTGCCAGCGTGGGACGTACCTGCACTGCCAGCACGGGATGTACCTGCACTGCCAGCACGGGATGTACCTGCAGTGCCAGCACGGGATGTACCTGCACTGCCAGCACGGGATGTACCTGCACTGCCAGCACGGGATGTACCTGCACTGCCAGCACGGGATGTACCTGCACTGCCAGCACGGGATGTACCTGCACTGCCAGCACGGGATGTACCTGCACTGCCAGCACGGGATGTACCTGCAGTGCCAGCACGGGATGTACATGCTGTGCCAGCACGGGACGTACCTGCACTGCCAGCATGAGATGTACTTGCAGTGCCAGCACGGGATGTACCTGCAGTGCCAGCACGGGATGTACCTGCAGTGCCAGCACGGGATGTACCTGCAGTGCCAGCACGGGACGTACCTGCAGTGCCAGCACGAGATGTACTTGCAGTGCCAGCACGGGATGTACCTGCACTGCCAGCACGGGATGTACCTGCACTGCCAGCACGGGACGTACCTGCACTGCCAGCACGGGACGTACCTGCAGTGCCAGCACGGGACGTACCTGCAGTGCCAGCACGGGACGTACCTGCAGTGCCAGCACGGGACGTACCTGAACTGCCAGCACGGGATGTACCTGCACTGCCAGCACGGGACGTACCTGCACTGCCAGCACGGGACGTACCTGCAGTGCCAGCACGGGATGTACCTGCAGTGCCAGCACGGGACGTACCTGCAGTGCCAGCACGGGATGTACCTGCACTGCCAGCACGGGATGTACCTGCACTGCCAGCACGGGATGTACCTGCACTGCCAGCACGGGATGTACCTGCACTGCCAGCACAGGACGTACCTGCACTGCCAGCGCGGGACGTACCTGCAGTGCCAGCACGGGACGTACCTGCACTGCCAGCGCGTGACGTACCCTCAGTGCCAGCGCGGGACGTACCTGCACTGCCAGCACGGGACGTACCTGCAGTGCCAGCGCAGGATGTACCTACAGTGCCAGCATGGGACGTACCTGCAGTGCCAGCACGGGACTTACCTGCACTGCCAGCACGGGACTTATCTGCACTGCCAGCACGGGATGTACATGCAGTGCCAGCACGGGATGTACCTGCACTGCCAGCGCGGGATGTACCTGCAGTGCCAGCACGGGATGTACCTGCAGTGCCAGCAGGGAAGTACCTGCAGTGCCAGCACGGGACATACCTGCAGTGCCAGCACGGGACGTACCTGCAGTGCCAGCATGGGACGTACCTGCACTGCCAGCATGGGACGTACCTGCAGTGCCAGCACGGGATGTACCTGCAGTGCCAGCACGGGATGTACCTGCACTGCCAGCACGGGATGTACCTGCAGTGCCAGCAAGGGATGTACCTGCAGTGCCAGCACGGGACGTACCTGCACTGCCAGCACGGGACTTATCTGCAGTGCCAGCACGGGACGTACCTGCACAGCCAGCACGGGACGCACCTGCACTGCCAGCACGGGATGTACATGCAGTGCCAGCACGGGATGTACCTGCACTGCCAGCGCGGGATGTACCTGCAGTGCCAGCACGGGATGTACCTGCAGTGCCAGCAGGGAAGTACCTGCAGTGCCAGCACGGGACGTACCTGCAGTGCCAGCACGGGATGCACCTGCACTGCCAACATGGGACGTACCTGCACTGCCAGCATGGGACGTACCTGCAGTGCCAGCAGGGAAGTACCTGCAGTGCCAGCACGGGACGTACCTGCAGTGCCAGCACGGGATGCACTTGCAGTGCCAGCATGGGACGTACCTGCACTGCCAGCATGACATACCTGCAGTGCCAGCACGGGATGTACCTGCAGTGCCAGCACGGGACGTACCTGCACTGCCAGCACGGGACGTACCTGCACTGCCAGCACGGGATCTACCTGCAGTGCCAGCGTGGGACGTAACTGCAGTGCCAGCACGGGATGTACCTGCAGTGCCAGCGTGGGACGTACCTGCAGTGCCAGCACGGGATGTACCTGCACTGCCAGCACGGGATGTATCTGCACTGCCAGCACGGGATGTACCTGCAGTGCCAGCACGGGATGTACCTGCACTGCCAGCTCGGGATGTACCTGCACTGCCAGCTCGGGATGTACCTGCACTGCCAGCACGGGATGTACCTGCAGTGCCAGCACGGGATGTACATGCAGTGCCAGCACGGGACGTACCTGCACTGCCAGCATGAGATGTACTTGCAGTGCCAGCACGGGATGTACCTGCAGTGCCAGCACGGGATGTACCTGCAGTGCCAGCACGGGATGTACCTGCAGTGCCAGCACGGGACGTACCTGCACTGCCAGCACGAGATGTACTTGCAGTGCCAGCACGGGATGTACCTGCACTGCCAGCACGGGATGTACCTGCAGTGCCAGCACGGGATGTACCTGCACTGCCAGCACGGGATGTACCTGCACTGCCAGCACGGGACGTACCTGCACTGCCAGCGCGGGACGTACCTGCAGTGCCAGCACGGGACGTACCTGCACTGCCAGCGCGGGACGTACCCTCAGTGCCAGCGCGGGATGTACCTGCAGTGCCAGCACGGGACGTACCTGCACTGCCAGCACGGGACTTATCTGCAGTGCCAGCACGGGACGTACCTGCACTGCCAGCACGGGATGCACCTGCACTGCCAGCACGGGATGTACATGCAGTGCCAGCACGGGATGTACCTGCACTGCCAGCGCGGGATGTACCTGCAGTGCCAGCACGGGATGTACCTGCAGTGCCAGCAGGGAAGTACCTGCACTGCCAGCACGGGATGTACCTGCAGTGCCAGCACGGGATGTACCTGCAGTGCCAGCAGGGAAGTACCTGCAGTGCCAGCATGGGACGTACCTGCAGTGCCAGCAGGGAAGTACCTGCAGTGCCAGCATGGGACGTACCTGCAGTGCCAGCACGGGATGCACCTGCAGTGCCAGCATGGGACGTACCTGCACTGCCAGCGCGGGACGTACCTGCACTGCCAGCGCGGGACGTACCTGCAGTGCCAGCACGGGACGTACCTGCACTGCCAGCGCGTGACGTACCCTCAGTGCCAGCGCGGGACGTACCTGCACTGCCAGCACGGGACGTACCTGCAGTGCCAGCACGGGATGTACCTGCAGTGCCAGCGCGGGATGTACCTACAGTGCCAGCATGGGACGTACCTGCAGTGCCAGCACGGGACTTACCTGCACTGCCAGCACGGGACTTATCTGCACTGCCAGCACGGGATGTAGATGCAGTGCCAGCACGGGATGTACCTGCACTGCCAGCGCGGGATGTACCTGCAGTGCCAGCATGGGATGTACCTGCAGTGCCAGCATGGGATGTACCTGCAGTGCCAGCATGGGACATACCTGCAGTGCCAGCACGGGACGTACCTGCAGTGCCAGCATGGGACGTACCTGCACTGCCAGCACGGGATGTACCTGCAGTGCCAGCAAGGGATGTACCTGCAGTGCCAGCACGGGATGTACCTGCTGTGCCAGCACGGGACGTACCTGCTGTGCCAGCACGGGACGTACCTGCAGTGCCAGCACGGGATGTACCTGCACTGCCAGCACGGGATGTACCTGCACTGCCAGCGCGGGATGTACCTGCAGTGCCAGCACGGGATGTACCTGCAGTGCCAGCAGGGAAGTACCTGTAGTGCCAGCACGGGGCGTACCTGCAGTGCCAGCACGGGATGCACCTGCACTGCCAACATGGGACGTACCTGCAGTGCCAGCATGGGACGTACCTGCAGTGCCAGCACGGGATGTACCTGCAATGCCAGCACGGGATGTACCTGCACTGCCAGCAAGGGACGTACCTGCACTGCCAGCACAGGATGTACATGCAGTGCCAGCACGGGATGTACCTGCACTGCCAGCACGGGATGTACCTGCACTGCCAGCAAGGGACGTACCTGCACTGCCAGCACGGGATGTACATGCAGTGCCAGCACGGGACGTACCTGCACTGCCAGCACGGGACTTATCTGCAGTGCCAGCACGGGACGTACCTGCACTGCCAGCACGGGATGCACCTGCACTGCCAGCACGGGATGTACATGCAGTGCCAGCACGGGATGTACCTGCACTGCCAGCGCGGGATGTACCTGCAGTGCCAGCACGGGATGTACCTGCAGTGCCAGCACGGGATGTACCTGCACTGCCAGCACGGGATGTACCTGCAGTGCCAGCACGGGATGTACCTGCAGTGCCAGCAGGGAAGTACCTGCAGTGCCAGCATGGGACGTACCTGCAGTGCCAGCAGGGAAGTACCTGCAGTGCCAGCATGGGACATACCTGCAGTGCCAGCACGGGATGCACCTGCACTGCCAGCGCGGGATGTACCTGCAGTGCCAGCACGGGACGTACCTGCACTGCCAGCGCGTGACGTACCCTCAGTGCCAGCGCGGGACGTACCTGCACTGCCAGCACGGGACATACCTGCAGTGCCAGCACGGGATGTACCTGCAGTGCCAGCGCGGGATGTACCTACAGTGCCAGCATGGGACGTACCTGCAGTGCCAGCACGGGACTTACCTGCACTGCCAGCACGGGACTTATCTGCACTGCCAGCACGGGATGTACATGCAGTGCCAGCACGGGATGTACCTGCACTGCCAGCGCGGGATGTACCTGCAGTGCCAGCATGGGATGTACCTGCAGTGCCAGCAGGGAAGTACCTGCAGTGCCAGCATGGGACATACCTGCAGTGCCAGCATGGGACGTACCTGCACTGCCAGCACGGGATGTACCTGCAGTGCCAGCAAGGGATGTACCTGCAGTGCCAGCACGGGATGTACCTGCTGTGCCAGCACGGGACGTACCTGCAGTGCCAGCACGGGACGTACCTGCACTGCCAGCACGGGATGTACCTGCACTGCCAGCACGGGATGTACCTGCACTGCCAGCGCGGGATGTACCTGCAGTGCCAGCACGGGATGTACCTGCAGTGCCAGCAGGGAAGTACCTGTAGTGCCAGCACGGGGCGTACCTGCAGTGCCAGCACGGGATGCACCTGCACTGCCAACATGGGACGTACCTGCAGTGCCAGCATGGGACGTACCTGCAGTGCCAGCACGGGATGTACCTGCACTGCCAGCACGGGATGTACCTGCACTGCCAGCAAGGGACGTACCTGCACTGCCAGCACAGGATGTACATGCAGTGCCAGCACGGGATGTACCTGCACTGCCAGCACGGGATGTACCTGCACTGCCAGCAAGGGACGTACCTGCACTGCCAGCACGGGATGTACATGCAGTGCCAGCACGGGATGTACCTGCAGTGCCAGCGCGGGATGTACCTGCAGTGCCAGCACGGGATGTACCTGCACTGCCAGCGCGGGATGTACCTGCAGTGCCAGCACGGGATGTACCTGCAGTGCCAGCAGGGAAGTACCTGCAGTGCCAGCACGGGACGTACCTGCAGTGCCAGCACGGGATGCACCTGCAGTGCCAGCATGGGACGTACCTGCACTGCCAGCACGGGACATACCTGCAGTGCCAGCACGGGATGTACCTGCAGTGCCAGCACGGGACGTACCTGCACTGCCAGCACGTGACGTACCTGCACTGCCAGCACGGGATGTACCTGCAGTGCCAGCGCGGGATGTACCTGCACTGCCAGCATGGGATGTACCTGCACTGCCAGCACGGGATGTACCTGCACTGCCAGCACGGGACGTACCTGCACTGCCAGCACAGGATGTACCTGCACTGCCAGCGTGGGATGTACCTGCAGTGCCAGCATGGGACGTACCTGCACTGCCAGCACGGGATGTACCTGCACTGCCAGCACGGGATGTACCTGCACTGCCAGCACGGGATGTAACTGCACTGCCAGCACGGGACGTACCTGCAGTGCCAGCACGGGATGTACCTGCACTGCCAGCACGGGATGTACCTGCACTGCCAGCACGGGACGTACCTGCAGTGCCAGCACCGGATGTATCTGCACTGCCAGCACGGGATGTACCTGCACTGCCAGCACGGGACATACCTGCACTGCCAGCACGGGATGTACCTGCACTGTCAGCACGGGACGTACCTGCACTGCCAGCACGGGATGTACCTGCAGTGCCAGCACGGGACGTACCTGCACTGCCAGCACGGGATGTACATGCAGTGCCAGCACGGGACGTACCTGCACTGCCAGCACGGGACATACCTGCAGTGCCAGCACGGGACGTACCTGCACTGCCAGCACAGGATGTACCTGCAGTGTCAGCACGGGATGTACCTACACTGCCAGCATGGGATGTACCTGCACTGCCAGCACGGGATGTACCTGCACTGCCAGCACGGGATGTACCTGCACTGCCAGCACGGGATGTACCTGCACTGCCAGCACGGGATGTACCTGCACTGCCAGCATGGGACGTACCTGCACTGCCAGCACGGGACGTACCTGCACTGCCAGCACGGGATGTACCTGCACTGCCAGCACGGGATGTATCTGCACTGCCAGCACGGGATGTACCTGCACTGACAGCACGGGACGTACCTGCTCTGCCAGCACGGGATGTACCTGCAGTGCCAGCACGGGACGTACCTGCACTGCCAGCACGGGACGTATCTGCACTGCCAGCACGGGACGTACCTGCACTGCCAGCACGGGATGTACCTGCACTGCCAGCACGGGATGTAACTGCACTGCCAGCATGGGACGTACCTGCACTGCCAGCACGGGATGTACCTGCACTGCCAGCACGGGATGTACCTGCACTGCCAGCACGAGACGTACCTGCAGTGCCAGCACAGGATGTACCTGCAGTGCCAGCACAGGATGTACATGCAGTGCCAGCACGGGACGTATCTGCACTGCCAGCGCGGGACGTACCTGCAGTGCGAGCACGGGATGTATCTGCACTGCCAGCACAGGACGTACCTGCACTGCAAGCATGGGACGTATCTGCACTGCCAGCGCGGGACGTACCTGCAGTGCGAGCACGGGATGTATCTGCACTGCCAGCGCGGGATGTACCTGCACTGCCAGCACGGGACGTATCTGCACTGCCAGCGCGGGATGTACCTGCAGTGCCAGCACGGGATGTATCTGCACTGCCAGCGCGGGACGTACCTGCAGTGCCAGCATGGGACATACCTGCACTGCCAGCACGGGACGTATCTGCACTGCCAGCGCGGGATGTACCTGCAGTGCCAGCACGGGATGTACCTGCAGTGCCAGCACAGGATGTACCTGCACTGCCAGCACGGGATGCATCTGCACTGCCAGCAGGGGACGTACCTGCACTGCCAGCGCGGGATGTACCTGCAGTGCTAGCACGGGATGTATCTGCACTGCCAGCATGGGATGTACCTGCTGTGCCAGCGCGGGACGTACCTGCAGTGCCAGCACGGGATGTACCTGCAGTGCCAGCACGGGACGTACCTGCACTGCCAGCACAGGATGTACCTGCAGTGCCAGCACGGGATGTACCTGCAGTGCCAGCACGGGATGTACCTGTATTGCCAGCACGGGACGTACCTGCAGTGTCAGCACGGGACGTACCTGCAGTGCCAGCGCGGGACGTACCTGCAGTGCCAGCACGGGACGTACCTGCACTGCCAGCACGGGACGTACCTGCAGTGCCAGCACGGGACGTACCTGCAGTGCCAGCATGATACATACCTGCAGTGCCAGCACGGGACGTACCTGCAGTGCCACCACGGGACGTACCTGCACTGCCAGCACGGGACATACCTGCAGTGCCAGCACGGGACGTACCTGCACTGCCAGCACGGGATGTACCTGCACTGCCAGCACGGGATGTACCTGCACTGCCAGCACGGGATGTACCTGCAGTGCCAGCACGGGATGTACCTGCACTGCCAGCGCGGGATGTACCTGCAGTGCCAGCGCGGGACGTATCTGCAGTGCCAGCGCGGGACGTACCTGCAGTGCCAGGACGGGACGTACCTGCAGTGCAAGCATGGTACGTACCTGCAGTGCCAGCACGGGACGTACCTGCAGTGCCAGCACGGGACGTACCTGCAGTGCCAGCGTGGGATGTACCTGCAGTGCCAGCACGGGACGTACCTGCACTGCCAGCACGGGACGTACCTGCAGTGCCAGCACGGGACGTACCTGCAGTGCCAGCACGGGATGTACCTGCACTGCCAGCACGGGATGTACCTGCACTGCCAGCACGGGATGTACCTGCAGTGCCAGCATGGGATGTACCTGCACTGCCAGCGCGGGATGTACCTGCAGTGCCAGCGCGGGACGTACCTGCAGTGCCAGCGCGGGACGTACCTGCAGTGCCAGCACGGGATGTATCTGCACTGCCAGCACGGGACGTACCTGCACTGCCAGCACGGGATGTACCTACACTGCCAGCACGGGATGTACCTGCACTGCCAGCATGGTATGTACCTGCTGTGCCAGCACGGGATGTACCTGCAGTGCCAGCACGGGATGTACCTGCAGTGCCAGCACGGGATGTACCTGTACTGCCAGCACGGGATGTACCTGCAGTGCCAGCACGGGACGTACCTGCAGTGCCAGCATGGGACGTACCTGCAGTGCCAGCACGGGACGTACCTGCAGTGCCAGCACGGGACGTACCTGCAGTGCCAGCACGGGACGTACCTGCACTGCCAGCACGGGACGTACCTGCACTGCCAGCACGGGACGTACCTGCAGTGCCAGCACGGGACGTACCTGCAGTGCCAGAGCGGGACGTACCAGCAGTGCCACCACGGGACGTACCTGCAGTGCCAGCACGGGACGTACCTGCACTGCCAGCGCGGGACGTACCTGCAGTGCCAGCACGGGACGTACCTGCAGTGCCAGCATGATACATACCTGCAGTGCCAGCACGGGACTTATCTGCACTGCCAGCAGGGGACGTACCTGCAGTGCCAGCACGGGACGTACCTGCACTGCCAGCACGGGACGTACCTGCAGTGCCAGCACGGGACGTACCTGCACTGCCAGCACGGGATGTACCTGCACTGCCAGCACGGGATGTACCTGCACTGCCAGCACGGGATGTACCTGCAGTGCCAGCACGGGATGAACCTGCACTGCCAGCGCGGGATGTACCTGCAGTGCCAGCGCGGGACGTACCTGCAGTGCCAGCGCGGGACGTACCTGCAGTGCCAGGACGGGACGTACTTGCAGTGCAAGCATGGTACGTACCTGCAGTGCCAGCACGGGACTTATCTGCACTGCCAGCACGGGACGTACCTGCAGTGCCAGCACGGGACGTACCTGCACTGCCAGCGTGGGAAATACCTGCACTGCCAGCGTGGGAAATACCTGCAGTGCCAGCGCGGGACGTACCTGCAGTGCCAGGACGGGACGTACCTGCAGTGCCAGCACGGGACTTATCTGCACTGCCAGCACGGGACGTATCTGCACTGCCAGCGCGGGATGTACCTGCAGTGCCAGCACGGGATGTACCTGCAGTGCCAGCACGGGATGTACCTGCAGTGCCAGCACAGGATGTACCTGCACTGCCAGCACGGGATGTATCTGCACTGCCAGCAGGGGACGTACCTGCACTGCCAGCGCGGGATGTACCTGCAGTGCCAGCACGGGATGTATCTGCACTGCCAGCATGGGATGTACCTGCTGTGCCAGCGCGGGACGTACCTGCAGTGCCAGCACGGGATGTACCTGCAGTGCCAGCACGGGACGTAGCTGCACTGCCAGCACAGGATGTACCTGCAGTGCCAGCACGGGATGTACCTGCAGTGCCAGCACGGGATGTACCTGTATTGCCAGCACGGGACGTACCTGCAGTGCCAGCGCGGGACGTACCTGCACTGTCAGCACGGGACGTACCTGCAGTGCCAGCGCGGGACGTACCTGCAGTGCCAGCACGGGACGTACCTGCAGTGCCAGCACGGGACGTACCTGCAGTGCCAGCACGGGACGTACCTGCACTGCCAGCGCGGGACGTACCTGCAGTGCCACCACGGGACGTACCTGCAGTGCCAGCACGGGACGTACCTGCAGTGCCAGCACGGGACGTACCTGCAGTGCCAGCACGGGACGTACCTGCAGTGCCACCACGGGACGTACCTGCACTGCCAGCACGGGACGTACCTGCAGTGCCAGCACGGGACGTACCTGCACTGCCAGCACGGGATGTACCTGCACTGCCAGCACGGGATGTACCTGCACTGCCAGCACGGGATGTACCTGCAGTGCCAGCACGGGATGTACCTGCACTGCCAGCGCGGGATGTACCTGCAGTGCCAGCGCGGGACGTATCTGCAGTGCCAGCGCGGGACGTACCTGCAGTGCCAGGACGGGACGTACCTGCTGTGCAAGCATGGTACGTACCTGCAGTGCCAGCACGGGATGTATCTTCACTGCCAGCGCGGGACGTACCTGCAGTGCCAGCACGGGACGTACCTGCAGTGCCAGCACGGGACGTACCTGCAGTGCCACCACGGGACGTACCTGCACTGCCAGCACGGGACGTACCTGCAGTGCCAGCACGGGACGTACCTGCACTGCCAGCACGGGATGTACCTGCACTGCCAGCACGGGATGTACCTGCACTGCCAGCACGGGATGTACCTGCAGTGCCAGCACGGGATGTACCTGCACTGCCAGCGCGGGATGTACCTGCAGTGCCAGCGCGGGACGTATCTGCAGTGCCAGCGCGGGACGTACCTGCTGTGCAAGCATGGTACGTACCTGCAGTGCCAGCACGGGATGTATCTTCACTGCCAGCGCGGGACGTACCTGCAGTGCCAGCACGGGATGTATCTTCACTGCCAGCACGGGACGTACCTGCACTGCCAGCACGGGATGTACCTACACTGCCAGCACGGGATGTACCTGCACTGCCAGCATGGTATGTACCTGCTGTGCCAGCACGGGATGTACCTGCAGTGCCAGCACGGGATGTACCTGCAGTGCCAGCACGGGATGTACCTGTACTGCCAGCACGGGATGTACCTGCAGTGCCAGCACGGGACGTACCTGCACTGCCAGCACGGGACGTACTTGCACTGCCAGCACGGGACGTACCTGCACTGCCAGCACGGGACGTACCTGCAGTGCCAGCACGGGACGTACCTGCACTGCCAGCACGGGACGTACCTGCAGTGCCAGCACGGGACGTACCTGCAGTGCCAGAGCGGGACGTACCAGCAGTGCCACCACGGGACGTACCTGCAGTGCCAGCACGGGACGTACCTGCACTGCCAGCGCGGGACGTACCTGCACTGCCAGCACGGGACGTACCTGCAGTGCCAGCATGATACATACCTGCACTGCCAGCACGGGATGTACATGCACTGCCAGCACGGGATGTACCTGCACTGCCAGCACGGGATGTACCTGCAGTGCCAGCACGGGATGAACCTGCACTGCCAGCGCGGGATGTACCTGCAGTGCCAGCGCGGGACGTACCTGCAGTGCCAGCGCGGGACGTACCTGCAGTGCCAGGACGGGACGTACTTGCAGTGCAAGCATGGTACGTACCTGCAGTGCCAGCACGGGACTTATCTGCACTGCCAGCACGGGACGTACCTGCAGTGCCAGCACGGGACGTACCTGCACTGCCAGCGTGGGAAATACCTGCAGTGCCAGCACGGGACGTACCTGCACTGCCAGCACGGGACGTACCTGCACTGCCAGCACGGGACGTCCCTGCACTGCCAGCACGGGATGTACCTGCACTGCCAGCACGGGATGTACCTGCAGTGCCAGCACGGGATGTACCTGCAGTGCCAGCACGGGATGTACCTGCACTGCCAGCGCGGGACGTACCTGCAGTGCCAGCGCGGGACGTACCTGCAGTGCCAGCGCGGGACGTACCTGCAGTGCCAGCGCGGGACGTACCTGCAGTGCCAGCGCGGGACGTACCTGCAGTGCCAGCACGGGACGTACCTGCACTGCCAGCACGGGACGTACCTGCACTGCCAGCACGGGATGTACCTGCAGTGCCAGCACGGGACTTACCTGCAGTGCCAGCACGGGATTTACCTGCAGTGCCAGCACGGGATGTATCTGCAGTGCCAGCACGGGATGTACCTGCAGTGCCAGCACGGGATGTACCTGCAGTGCCAGCACGGGATGTACCTGTACTGCCAGCACGGGATGTACCTGCAGTGCCAGCACGGGACGTACCTGCACTGCCAGCACGGGACGTACCTGCACTGCCAGCATGGGACGTACCTGCACTGCCAGCACGGGACGTACCTGCAGTGCCAGCACGGGACGTACCTGCACTGCCAGCACGGGACGTACCTGCAGTGCCAGCACGGGACGTACCTGCAGTGCCAGAGCGGGACGTACCAGCAGTGCCACCACGGGACGTACCTGCAGTGCCAGCACGGGACGTACCTGCACTGCCAGCGCGGGACGTACCTGCACTGCCAGCACGGGACGTACCTGCAGTGCCAGCATGATACATACCTGCACTGCCAGCACGGGATGTACCTGCACTGCCAGCACGGGATGTACCTGCACTGCCAGCACGGGATGTACCTGCAGTGCCAGCACGGGATGAACCTGCACTGCCAGCGCGGGATGTACCTGCAGTGCCAGCGCGGGACGTACCTGCAGTGCCAGCGCGGGACGTACCTGCAGTGCCAGGACGGGACGTACTTGCAGTGCAAGCATGGTACGTACCTGCAGTGCCAGCACGGGACTTATCTGCACTGCCAGCACGGGACGTACCTGCAGTGCCAGCACGGGACGTACCTGCACTGCCAGCGTGGGAAATACCTGCAGTGCCAGCACGGGACGTACCTGCACTGCCAGCACGGGACGTACCTGCACTGCCAGCACGGGACGTCCCTGCACTGCCAGCACGGGATGTACCTGCACTGCCAGCACGGGATGTACCTGCAGTGCCAGCACGGGATGTACCTGCAGTGCCAGCACGGGATGTACCTGCACTGCCAGCGCGGGACGTACCTGCAGTGCCAGCGCGGGACGTACCTGCAGTGCCAGCGCGGGACGTACCTGCAGTGCCAGCGCGGGACGTACCTGCAGTGCCAGCACGGGACGTACCTGCACTGCCAGCACGGGACGTACCTGCACTGCCAGCACGGGATGTACCTGCAGTGCCAGCACGGGACTTACCTGCAGTGCCAGCACGGGATTTACCTGCAGTGCCAGCACGGGATGTATCTGCAGTGCCAGCACGGGATGTACCTGCAGTGCCAGCATGGGATGTATCTGCACTGCCAGCATGGGACGTACCTGCACTGCCAGCACGGGATGTACCTGCAGTGCCAGCACGGGATGTATCTGCACTGCCAGCATGGGACGTACCTGCACTGCCAGCACGGGACGTACCTGCACTGCCAGCACGGGATGTTCCTGCACTGCCAGCACGGGATGTACCTGCACTGCCAGCACGGGATGTACCTGCAGTGCCAGCACGGGATGTACCTGCACTGCCAGCGCGGGATGTACCTGCAGTGCCAGCGCGGGACGTACCTGCAGTGCCAGCACGGGACATACCTGCAGTGCCAGCACGGGACATACCTGCAGTGCCATCACGGGACGTACCTGCACTGCCAGCATGGGATGTACCTGCAGTGCCAGCACGGAATGTACCTGCAGTGCCAGCACGGGACGTTCCTGCACTGCCAGCACGGGATGTACCTGCACTGCCAGCACGGGATGTACCTGCACTGCCAGCACGGGACGTACCTGCACTGCCAGCACGGGATGTACCTGCACTGCCAGCACGGGACGTACCTGCACTGCCAGCACGGGATGTACCTGCAGTGCCAGCACGGGATGTACCTGCACTGCCAGCACGGGATGTACCTGCAGTGACAGCACGGGATGTATCTGCACTGCCAGCACGGGACGTACCTGCAGTGCCAGCGCGGGACGTACCTGCAGTGCCAGCGCGGGACGTACCTGCAGTGCCAGCGCGGGACGTACCTGCAGTGCCAGCACGGGACGTACCTGCACTGCCAGCACGGGACGTACCTGCAGTGCCAGCACGGGATGTACCTGCAGTGCCAGCACGGGACTTACCTGCAGTGCCAGCACGGGATTTACCTGCAGTGCCAGCACGGGATGTATCTGCAGTGCCAGCACGGGACGTACCTGCAGTGCCAGCGCGGGACGTACCTGCAGTGCCAGCGCGGGACGTACCTGCAGTGCCAGCGCGGGACGTACCTGCAGTGCCAGCACGGGACGTACCTGCACTGCCAGCACGGGACGTACCTGCACTGCCAGCACGGGACGTACCTGCACTGCCAGCACGGGATGTACCTGCAGTGCCAGCACGGGACTTACCTGCAGTGCCAGCACGGGATGTACCTGCAGTGACAGCACGGGATGTATCTGCACTGCCAGCACGGGACGTACCTGCACTGCCAGCGCGGGATGTACCTGCAGTGCCAGCACGGGACGTACCTGCACTGCCAGCACGGGACGTACCTGCAGTGCCAGCACGGGACGTACCTGCAGTGCCAGCACGGGACGTACCTGCACTGCCAGCACGGGATGTACCTGCAGTGCCAGGACGGGACGTACCTGCAGTGCCAGCATGGTACGTACCTGCAGTGCCAGCACGGGACTTATCTGCACTGCCAGCACGGGACGTACCTGCAGTGCCAGCACGGGACTTATCTGCACTGCCAGCACGGGACGTACCTGCAGTGCCAGCGCGGGACGTACCTGCACTGCCAGCGCGGGACGTACCTGCACTGCCAGCGCGGGACGTACCTGCACTGCCAGCGCGGGACGTACCTGCACTCCCAGCACGGGATGTACCTGCAGTGCCAGCACGGGATGTACCTGCACTGCCAGCGCGGGACGTACCTGCAGTGCCAGCACGGGACATACCTGCAGTGCCAGCACGGGACATACCTGCAGTGCCAGCACGGGACGTACCTGCACTGCCAGCATGGGATGTACCTGCAGTGCCAGCACGGAATGTACCTGCAGTGCCAGCACGGGACGTTCCTGCACTGCCAGCACGGGATGTACCTGCACTGCCAGCACGGGATGTACCTGCACTGCCAGCACGGGACGTACCTGCACTGCCAGCACGGGACGTACCTGCACTGCCAGCACGGGATGTACCTGCACTGCCAGCACGGGACGTACCTGCACTGCCAGCACGGGATGTACCTGCAGTGCCAGCACGGGATGTACCTGCACTGCCAGCGCGGGATGTACCTGCAGTGCCAGCACGGGACGTACCTGCACTGCCAGCACGGGACGTACCTGCAGTGCCAGCACGGGACGTACCTGCACTGCCAGCACGGGATGTACCTGCAGTGCCAGGACGGGACGTACCTGCAGTGCCAGCATGGTACGCACCTGCAGTGCCAGCACGGGACTTATCTGCACTGCCAGCACGGGACGTACCTGCAGTGCCAGCACGGGACGTACCTGCTTTGCCAGCGCGGGACGTACCTGCACTGCCAGCGCGGGACGTACCTGCACTGCCAGCGCGGGACGTACCTGCACTCCCAGCACGGGATGTACCTGCAGTGCCAGCACGGGATGTACCTGCACTGCCAGCGCGGGACGTACCTGCAGTGCCAGCACGGGACATACCTGCACTGCCAGCGCGGGACGTACCTGCACTGCCAGCGCGGGATGTACCTGCACTGCCAGCATGGGATGTACCTGCACTGCCAGCACGGGATGTACCTGCACTGCCAGCACGGGACGTACCTGCACTGCCAGCACAGGATGTACCTGCACTGCCAGCGTGGGACGTACCTGCAGTGCCAGCATGGGACGTACCTGCACTGCCAGCACGGGATGTAACTGCACTGCCAGCACGGGACGTACCTGCAGTGCCAGCACGGGATGTACCTGCACTGCCAGCACGGGATGTACCTGCACTGCCAGCACGGGATGTATCTGCACTGCCAGCACGGGACGTACCTGCACTGCCAGCACGGGACGTACCTGCACTGCCAGCACGGGATGTACCTGCACTGTCAGCACGGGACGTACCTGCACTGCCAGCACGGGACGTACCTGCACTGCCAGCACGGGATGTACCTGCACTGCCAGCACGGGACGTACCTGCACTGCCAGCACGGGATGTACCTGCAGTGCCAGCGCGGGATGTACCTGCACTGCCAGCGCGGGATGTACCTGCAGTGCCAGCACGGGACGTACCTGCAGTGCCAGCACGGGACGTACCTGCACTGCCAGCACGGGATGTACCTGCAGTGCCAGGACGGGACGTACCTGCAGTGCCAGCATGGTACGTACCTGCAGTGCCAGCACGGGACTTATCTGCACTGCCAGCACGGGACGTACCTGCAGTGCCAGCACGGGACGTACCTGCTTTGCCAGCGCGGGACGTACCTGCACTGCCAGCGCGGGACGTACCTGCACTGCCAGCGCGGGACGTACCTGCACTCCCAGCACGGGATGTACCTGCAGTGCCAGCACGGGATGTACCTGCACTGCCAGCGCGGGACGTACCTGCAGTGCCAGCACGGGACATACCTGCAGTGCCAGCACGGGACATACCTGCAGTGCCAGCACGGGACGTACCTGCAGTGCCAGCACGGGACGTACCTGCACTGCCAGCACGGGATGTATCTGCACTGCCAGCACGGGACGTACCTGCACTGCCAGCACGGGACGTACCTGCACTGCCAGCACGGGTTGTACCTGCACTGCCAGCACGGGTTGTACCTGCACTGCCAGCACGGGATGTACCTGCACTGCCAGCACGGGAGGTACCTGCAGTGCCAGCACGGGACGTACCTGCAGTGCCAGCACGGGATATACCTGCACTGCCAGCACGGGATGTACCTGCAGTGCCAGCGCGGGATGTACCTGCAGTGCCAGCACGGGACGTACCTGCACTGCCAGCGCGGGACGTACCTGCACTGCCAGCACGGGACGTACCTGCACTGCCAGCACGGGACGTACCTGCACTGCCAGTACGGGACGTACCTGCAGTGCCAGCACGGGATGTACCTGCAGTGCCAGCACGGGACGTACCTCCACTGCCAGCACGGGACGTACCTGCACTGCCAGCACGGGACATACCTGCACTGCCAGCACGGGATGTACCTGCAGTGTCAGCGCGGGACGTACCTGCACTGCCAGCGCGGGACGTACCTGCACTGCCAGCGCGGGACGTACCTGCACTGCCAGCGCGGGACGTACCTGCACTGCCAGCACGGGACGTACCTGCACTGCCAGCACGGGATGTACCTGCAGTGCCAGCACGTAATGTACCTGCAGTGCCAGCACGGAATGTACCTGCAGTGCCAGCGCGGGATGTATCTGCACTGCCAGTACGGGACGTACCTGCACTGCCAGCACGGGATGTACCTGCAGTGCCAGCACGGGATGTATCTGCAGTGCCAGCACGGGACGTACCTGCAGTGCCAGCACCGGATGTACCTGCACTGCCAGCACCGGATGTACCTGCACTGCCAGCACCGGATGTACCTGCACTGCCTGCACGGGACGTACCTGCAGTGCCAGCACGGGATGTACCTGCACTGCCAGCACGGGACGTACCTGCACTGCCAGCATGGGATGTACCTGCACTGCCAGCACGGGACGTACCTGCAGTGCCAGCACGGGACGTACCTGCACTGCCAGCACGGGACGTACCTGCACTGCCAGCACGGGACGTACCTGCACTTGCAGCACGGGATGTACCTGAACTGCCAGCACGGGATGTACCTGCACTGCCAGCACGGGATGTACCTGCACTGCCAGCATGGGATGTACCTGCAGTGCCAGCATGGGACGTACCTGCACTGCCAGCACGGGATGTACCTGCACTGCCAGCACGGGATGTACCTGCAGTGCCAGCACGGGATGTACCTGCAGTGCCAGCACAGGACGTACCTGCACTGCCAGCACGGGATGTACCTGCAGTGCCAGCACGGGACGTACCTGCACTGCCAGCACGGGATGTATCTGCACTGCCAGCACGGGACGTACCTGCACTGCCAGCACGGGACGTACCTGCACTGCCAGCACGGGACGTACCTGCAGTGCCAGCACGGGATGTACCTGCAGTGCCAGCACGGGACGTACCTGCACTGCCAGCACGTGACGTACCTGCACTGCCAGCATGGGATGTACCTGCAGTGCCTGCGCGGGATGTACCTGCACTGCCAGCATGGGATGTACCTGCACTGCCAGCACGGGATGTACCTGCACTGCCAGCACGGGACGTACCTGCACTGCCAGCACAGGATGTACCTGCACTGCCAGCGTGGGACGTACCTGCAGTGCCAGCATGGGACGTACCTGCACTGCCAGCACGGGATGTAACTGCACTGCCAGCACGGGACGTACCTGCAGTGCCAGCACGGGATGTACCTGCACTGCCAGCACGGGATGTACCTGCACTGCCAGCACGGGATGTATCTGCACTGCCAGCACGGGACGTACCTGCACTGCCAGCACGGGACGTACCTGCACTGCCAGCACGGGATGTACCTGCACTGTCAGCACGGGACGTACCTGCACTGCCAGCACGGGATGTACCTGCAGTGCCAGCACGGGACGTACCTGCACTGCCAGCACGGGATGTACCTGCAGTGCCAGCACGGGACGTACCTGCAGTGCCAGCACGGGACATACCTGCAGTGCCAGCACGGGACGTACCTGCACTGCCAGCACAGGATGTACCTGCAGTGTCAGCACGGGATGTACCTACACTGCCAGCATGGGATGTACCTGCACTGCCAGCACGGGATGTACCTGCACTGCCAGCACGGGATGTACCTGCACTGCCAGCACGGGATGTACCTGCACTGCCAGCACGGGATGTACCTGCACTGCCAGCACGGGATGTACCTGCACTGCCAGCACGGGACGTACCTGCACTGCCAGCACGGGACGTACCTGCACTGCCAGCACGGGATGTACCTGCACTGCCAGCACGGGACGTACCTGCACTGCCAGCACGGGATGTACCTGCACTGCCAGCACGGGATGTATCTGCACTGCCAGCACGGGATGTACCTGCACTGACAGCACGGGACGTACCTGCTCTGCCAGCACGGGATGTACCTGCAGTGCCAGCACGGGACGTACCTGCACTGCCAGCACGGGACGTATCTGCACTGCCAGCGCGGGATGTACCTGCAGTGCCAGCACGGGATGTATCTGCACTGCCAGCGCGGGATGTACCTGCACTGCCAGCACGGGATGTATCTGCACTGCCAGCGCGGGACGTACCTGCAGTGCCAGCACGGGATGTACCTGCAGTGCCAGCATGGGACATACCTGCAGTGCCAGCATGGGACATACCTGCACTGCCAGCACGGGACATACCTGCACTGCCAGCACGGGACGTATCTGCACTGCCAGCGCGGGATGTACCTGCAGTGCCAGCACGGGATGTACCTGCAGTGCCAGCACAGGATGTACCTGCACTGCCAGCACGGGATGTATCTGCACTGCCAGCACGGGACGTACCTGCACTGCCAGCGCGGGATGTACCTGCAGTGCTAGCGCGGGATGTATCTGCACTGCCAGCATGGGATGTACCTGCAGTGCCAGCGCGGGACGTACCTGCAGTGCCAGCACGGGATGTACCTGCCATGCCAGCACGGGACGTACCTGCACTGCCAGCACGGGATGTACCTGCAGTGCCAGCGCGGGACGTACCTGCAGTGCCAGCACGGGATGTACCTGCACTGCCAGCACGGGACGTACCTGCACTGCCAGCACGGGACGTACCTGCACTGCCAGCACGGGACTTATCTGCACTGCCAGCGCGGGAAGTACCTGCATTGCCAGCACGGGACGTATCTGCACTGCCAGTGCGGGATGTACCTGCAGTGCCAGCACGGGATGTACCTGCAGTGCCAGCACGGGACGTACCTGCAGTGCCAGCACGGGATGTACCTGCAGTGCCAGCACGGGATGTACCTGCAGTGCCAGCACGGGATGTACCTGCAGTGCCAGCACGGGATGTACCTGCAGTGCCAGCACGGGATGTACCTGCACTGACAGCACGGGACGTACCTGCAGTGCCAGCACGGGACGTACCTGCAGTGCCAGCGTGGGATGTACCTGCAGTGCCAGCACGGGATGTACCTGCACTGCCAGAACGGGATGTACCTGCAGTGCCAGCACGGGACATTCCTGCACTGCCAGCACGGGATGTACCTGCAGTGCCAGCACGGGATGTACCTGCACTGCCAGCACGGGATGTACCTGCACTGCCAGCACGGGATGTACCTGCACTGCCAGCATGGTATGTACCTGCTGTGCCAGCACGGGATGTACCTGCACTGCCAGCGCGGGATGTATCTGCACTGCCAGCGCGGGATGTACCTGCAGTGCCAGCACGGGATGTACCTGCACTGCCAACACGGGATGTACCTGCACTGCCAGCACGGGATGTACCTGCAGTGCCAGCACGGGATGTACCTGCAGTGCCAGCACGGGACGTACCTGCAGTGCCAGCATGGGATGTACCTGCAGTGCCAGCACGGGACGTACCTGCACTGCCAGCACGGGATGTATCTGCACTGCCAGCACGGGACGTACCTGCACTGCCAGCACGGGACGTACCTGCACTGCCAGCACGAGACGTACCTGCAGTGCCAGCACAGGATGTACCTGCACTGCCAGCACGGGATGTACCTGCAGTGCCAGCACGGGATGTACCTGCAGTGCCAGCACGGGACGTACCTGCACTGCCAGCACGGGATGTACCTGCACTGCCAGTACGGGACGTACCTGCACTGCCAGCACGGGATGTACCTGCACTGTTAGCACGGGACGTACCTGCAGTGCCAGCACGGGACATATCTGCAGTGCCAGCGCGGGACATACCTGCTGTGCCAGCACAGGATGTACCTGCACTGCCAGCACGGGATGTACCTGCACTGCCAGCACGGGATGTACCTGCACTGCCAGCACGGGATGTACCTGCACTGCCAGCACGGGACGTACCTGCACTGCCAGCACGGGACGTACCTGCAGTGCCAGCACGGGATGTACCTGCAGTGCCGGCACGGAACATATCTGCACTGCCAGCACGGGACGTACCTGCACTGCCAGCACGGGATGTACCTGCACTGCCAGCACGGGATGTACCTGCAGTGCCAGCACGGGACGTACCTGCACTGCCAGCACGGGATGTACCTGCAGTGCCAGCACGGGATGTACCTGCAGTGCCAGCACGGGATGTACCTGCAGTGCCAGCACGGGATGTATCTGCACTGCCAGCACGGGACGTACCTGCACTGCCAGCGCGGGACGTACCTTCACTGCCAGCACGGGATGTACCTGCAGTGCCAGCACGGGATGTACCTGTAGTGCCAGCATGGGATGTACCTCCAGTGCCAGCACGGGACGTATCTGCACTGCCAGCACGGGACGTACTTGCACTGCCAGCACGGGATGTACCTGCAGTGCCAGCACGGGATGTACCTGCACTGCCAGCACGGGATGTACCTGCACTGCCAGCACGGGATGTACCTGCACTGCCAGCACGGGATGTACCTGCACTGCCAGCACGGGATGTACCTGCACTGCCAGCACGGGATGTAACTGCACTGCCAGCACGGGACATAACTGCACTGCCAGCACGGGATGTACCTGCAGTGCCAGCACGGGACGTACCTGCACTGCCAGCACGGGATGTACCTGCAGTGCCAGCACGGGGCGTACCTGCACTGCCAGCACGGGACGTATCTGCACTGCCAGCACGGGACGTACCTGCACTGCCAGCACGGGATGTACCTGCACTGCCAGCACGGGATGTAACTGCACTGCCAGCATGGGACGTACCTGCACTGCCAGCACGGGATGTACCTGCACTGCCAGCACGAGACGTACCTGCAGTGCCAGCACAGGATGTACCTGCACTGCCAGCACGAGACGTACCTGCAGTGCCAGCACAGGATGTACCTGCAGTGCCAGCACAGGATGTACCTGCACTGCCAGCACGGGATGTACCTGCAGTGCCAGCACGGGATGTACCTGCACTGCAAGCACGGGACGTATCTGCACTGCCAGCGCGGGATGTACCTGCAGTGCCAGCACGGGATGTATCTGCACTGCCAGCGCGGGACGTATCTGCACTGCCAGCGCGGGATGTACCTGCAGTGCCAGCACGGGATTTATCTGCACTGCCAGCGCGGGACGTACCTGCAGTGCCAGCACGGGATGTACCTGCAGTGCCAGCATGGGATGTACCTGCACTGCCAGCACGGGACATACCTGCACTGCCAGCACGGGACGTATCTGCACTGCCAGCGCGGGATGTACCTGCAGTGCCAGCACGGGATGTATCTGCACTGCAAGCACGGGACGTACCTGCACTGCCAGCGCGGGATGTACCTGCAGTGCCAGCACGGGATGTATCTGCACTGCCAGCACGGGACGTACCTGCACTGCCAGCACGGGACGTACCTGCACTGCCAGCACGGGACGTACCTGCAGTGCCAGCACGGGACGTACCTGCACTGCCAGCACGGGACGTACCTGCACTGCCAGCACGGGATGTACCTGCACTGCCAGCGCGGGACGTACCTGCACTGCCAACGCAAACGTCCCTGCACTGCCAGCACGGGACGTACCTGCACTGCCAGCACGGGACGTACCTGCAGTGCCAGCACGGGATGTACCTGCACTGCCAGCACGGGATGTAACTGCACTGCCAGCACGGGATGTAACTGCACTGCCAGCACGGGACGTACCTGCAGTGCCAGCACGGGATGTACCTGCACTGCCAGCACGGGATGTACCTGCACTGCCAGCACGGGATGTACCTGCACTGCCAGCACGGGATGTACCTGCACTGCCAGCACGGGATGTACCTGCACTGCCAGCACGGGATGTATCTGCACTGCCAGCACGGGATGTATCTGCACTGCCAGCACGGGACGTACCTGCACTGACAGCACGGGACGTACCTGCTCTGCCAGCACGGGATGTACCTGCAGTGCCAGCACGGGACGTACCTGCACTGCCAGCACGGGACGTATCTGCACTGCCAGCGCGGGATGTACCTGCAGTGCCAGCACGGGATGTATCTGCACTGCCAGCGCGGGATGTACCTGCACTGCCAGCACGGGATGTATCTGCACTGCCAGCGCGGGACGTACCTGCAGTGCCAGCACGGGATGTACCTGCAGTGCCAGCACGGGACATACCTGCAGTGCCAGCACGGGACATACCTGCACTGCCAGCACGGGACATACCTGCACTGCCAGCACGGGACGTATCTGCACTGCCAGCGCGGGATGTACCTGCAGTGCCAGCACGGGATGTACCTGCAGTGCCAGCACGGGATGTACCTGCAGTGCCAGCACGGGATGTACCTGCACTGCCAGCACGGGATGTATCTGCACTGCCAGCACGGGACGTACCTGCACTGCCAGCGCGGGATGTACCTGCAGTGCTAGCGCGGGATGTATCTGCACTGCCAGCATGGGATGTACCTGCAGTGCCAGCGCGGGACGTACCTGCAGTGCCAGCACGGGATGTACCTGCACTGCCAGCACGGGACGTACCTGCACTGCCAGCACGGAATGTACCTGCAGTGCCAGCGCGGGACGTACCTGCACTGCCAGCACGGGATGTACCTGCACTGCCAGCACGGGACGTACCTGCACTGCCAGCACGGGACGTACCTGCACTGCCAGCACGGGACGTACCTGCACTGCCAGCGCGGGAAGTACCTGCATTGCCAGCACGGGACGTATCTGCACTGCCAGTGCGGGATGTACCTGCAGTGCCAGCACGGGATGTACCTGCAGTGCCAGCACGGGACGTACCTGCAGTGCCAGCACGGGACGTACCTGCAGTGCCAGCACGGGACGTACCTGCAGTGCCAGCACGGGACGTACCTGCAGTGCCAGCACGGGATGTACCTGCAGTGCCAGCACGGGATGTACCTGCAGTGCCAGCACGGGATGTACCTGCAGTGCCAGCACGGGATGTACCTGCAGTGCCAGCACGGGATGTACCTGCACTGACAGCACGGGACGTACCTGCAGTGCCAGCACGGGACGTACCTGCAGTGCCAGCGTGGGATGTACCTGCAGTGCCAGCACGGGATGTACCTGCACTGCCAGAACGGGATGTACCTGCAGTGCCAGCACGGGACATTCCTGCACTGCCAGCACGGGATGTACCTGCAGTGCCAGCACGGGATGTACCTGCACTGCCAGCAAGGGATGTACCTGCACTGCCAGCACGGGATGTACCTGCACTGCCAGCATGGTATGTACCTGCTGTGCCAGCACGGGATGTACCTGCAGTGCCAGCACAGGATGTATCTGCACTGCCAGCGCGGGATGTACCTGCAGTGCCAGCACGGGATGTACCTGCACTGCCAACACGGGATGTACCTGCACTGCCAGCACGGGATGTACCTGCAGTGCCAGCACGGGATGTACCTGCAGTGCCAGCACGGGACGTACCTGCAGTGCCAGCATGGGATGTACCTGCAGTGCCAGCACGGGACGTACCTGCACTGCCAGCACGGGATGTATCTGCACTGCCAGCACGGGACGTACCTGCACTGCCAGCACGGGACGTATCTGCACTGCCAGCGCGGGATGTACCTGCAGTGCCAGCGCGGGACGTACCTGCACTGCCAGCGCGGGATGTACCTGCACTGCCAGCACGGGATGTATCTGCACTGCCAGCACGGGACGTACCTGCACTGCCAGCACGGGACGTATCTGCACTGCCAGCGCGGGATGTACCTGCAGTGCCAGCGCGGGACGTACCTGCACTGCCAGCGCGGGATGTACCTGCACTGCCAGCATGGGATGTACCTGCACTGCCAGCACGGGATGTACCTGCACTGCCAGCACGGGACGTACCTGCACTGCCAGCACAGGATGTACCTGCACTGCCAGCGTGGGACGTACCTGCAGTGCCAGCATGGGACGTACCTGCACTGCCAGCACGGGATGTAACTGCACTGCCAGCACGGGACGTACCTGCAGTGCCAGCACGGGATGTACCTGCACTGCCAGCACGGGATGTACCTGCACTGCCAGCACGGGATGTATCTGCACTGCCAGCACGGGACGTACCTGCACTGCCAGCACGGGACGTACCTGCACTGCCAGCACGGGATGTACCTGCACTGTCAGCACGGGACGTACCTGCACTGCCAGCACGGGACGTACCTGCACTGCCAGCACGGGATGTACCTGCACTGCCAGCACGGGACGTACCTGCACTGCCAGCACGGGATGTACCTGCAGTGCCAGCGCGGGATGTACCTGCACTGCCAGCGCGGGATGTACCTGCAGTGCCAGCACGGGACGTACCTGCAGTGCCAGCACGGGACGTACCTGCACTGCCAGCACGGGATGTACCTGCAGTGCCAGGACGGGACGTACCTGCAGTGCCAGCATGGTACGTACCTGCAGTGCCAGCACGGGACTTATCTGCACTGCCAGCACGGGACGTACCTGCAGTGCCAGCACGGGACGTACCTGCTTTGCCAGCGCGGGACGTACCTGCACTGCCAGCGCGGGACGTACCTGCACTGCCAGCGCGGGACGTACCTGCACTCCCAGCACGGGATGTACCTGCAGTGCCAGCACGGGATGTACCTGCACTGCCAGCGCGGGACGTACCTGCAGTGCCAGCACGGGACATACCTGCAGTGCCAGCACGGGACATACCTGCAGTGCCAGCACGGGACGTACCTGCAGTGCCAGCACGGGACGTACCTGCACTGCCAGCACGGGATGTATCTGCACTGCCAGCACGGGACGTACCTGCACTGCCAGCACGGGACGTACCTGCACTGCCAGCACGGGTTGTACCTGCACTGCCAGCACGGGTTGTACCTGCACTGCCAGCACGGGATGTACCTGCACTGCCAGCACGGGAGGTACCTGCAGTGCCAGCACGGGACGTACCTGCAGTGCCAGCACGGGATATACCTGCACTGCCAGCACGGGATGTACCTGCAGTGCCAGCGCGGGATGTACCTGCAGTGCCAGCACGGGACGTACCTGCACTGCCAGCGCGGGACGTACCTGCACTGCCAGCACGGGACGTACCTGCACTGCCAGCACGGGACGTACCTGCACTGCCAGTACGGGACGTACCTGCAGTGCCAGCACGGGATGTACCTGCAGTGCCAGCACGGGACGTACCTCCACTGCCAGCACGGGACGTACCTGCACTGCCAGCACGGGACATACCTGCACTGCCAGCACGGGATGTACCTGCAGTGTCAGCGCGGGACGTACCTGCACTGCCAGCGCGGGACGTACCTGCACTGCCAGCGCGGGACGTACCTGCACTGCCAGCGCGGGACGTACCTGCACTGCCAGCACGGGACGTACCTGCACTGCCAGCACGGGATGTACCTGCAGTGCCAGCACGTAATGTACCTGCAGTGCCAGCACGGAATGTACCTGCAGTGCCAGCGCGGGATGTATCTGCACTGCCAGTACGGGACGTACCTGCACTGCCAGCACGGGATGTACCTGCAGTGCCAGCACGGGATGTATCTGCAGTGCCAGCACGGGACGTACCTGCAGTGCCAGCACCGGATGTACCTGCACTGCCAGCACCGGATGTACCTGCACTGCCAGCACCGGATGTACCTGCACTGCCTGCACGGGACGTACCTGCAGTGCCAGCACGGGATGTACCTGCACTGCCAGCACGGGACGTACCTGCACTGCCAGCATGGGATGTACCTGCACTGCCAGCACGGGACGTACCTGCAGTGCCAGCACGGGACGTACCTGCACTGCCAGCACGGGACGTACCTGCACTGCCAGCACGGGACGTACCTGCACTTGCAGCACGGGATGTACCTGAACTGCCAGCACGGGATGTACCTGCACTGCCAGCACGGGATGTACCTGCACTGCCAGCATGGGATGTACCTGCAGTGCCAGCATGGGACGTACCTGCACTGCCAGCACGGGATGTACCTGCACTGCCAGCACGGGATGTACCTGCAGTGCCAGCACGGGATGTACCTGCAGTGCCAGCACAGGACGTACCTGCACTGCCAGCACGGGATGTACCTGCAGTGCCAGCACGGGACGTACCTGCACTGCCAGCACGGGATGTATCTGCACTGCCAGCACGGGACGTACCTGCACTGCCAGCACGGGACGTACCTGCACTGCCAGCACGGGACGTACCTGCAGTGCCAGCACGGGATGTACCTGCAGTGCCAGCACGGGACGTACCTGCACTGCCAGCACGTGACGTACCTGCACTGCCAGCATGGGATGTACCTGCAGTGCCTGCGCGGGATGTACCTGCACTGCCAGCATGGGATGTACCTGCACTGCCAGCACGGGATGTACCTGCACTGCCAGCACGGGACGTACCTGCACTGCCAGCACAGGATGTACCTGCACTGCCAGCGTGGGACGTACCTGCAGTGCCAGCATGGGACGTACCTGCACTGCCAGCACGGGATGTAACTGCACTGCCAGCACGGGACGTACCTGCAGTGCCAGCACGGGATGTACCTGCACTGCCAGCACGGGATGTACCTGCACTGCCAGCACGGGATGTATCTGCACTGCCAGCACGGGACGTACCTGCACTGCCAGCACGGGACGTACCTGCACTGCCAGCACGGGATGTACCTGCACTGTCAGCACGGGACGTACCTGCACTGCCAGCACGGGATGTACCTGCAGTGCCAGCACGGGACGTACCTGCACTGCCAGCACGGGATGTACCTGCAGTGCCAGCACGGGACGTACCTGCAGTGCCAGCACGGGACATACCTGCAGTGCCAGCACGGGACGTACCTGCACTGCCAGCACAGGATGTACCTGCAGTGTCAGCACGGGATGTACCTACACTGCCAGCATGGGATGTACCTGCACTGCCAGCACGGGATGTACCTGCACTGCCAGCACGGGATGTACCTGCACTGCCAGCACGGGATGTACCTGCACTGCCAGCACGGGATGTACCTGCACTGCCAGCACGGGATGTACCTGCACTGCCAGCACGGGACGTACCTGCACTGCCAGCACGGGACGTACCTGCACTGCCAGCACGGGATGTACCTGCACTGCCAGCACGGGACGTACCTGCACTGCCAGCACGGGATGTACCTGCACTGCCAGCACGGGATGTATCTGCACTGCCAGCACGGGATGTACCTGCACTGACAGCACGGGACGTACCTGCTCTGCCAGCACGGGATGTACCTGCAGTGCCAGCACGGGACGTACCTGCACTGCCAGCACGGGACGTATCTGCACTGCCAGCGCGGGATGTACCTGCAGTGCCAGCACGGGATGTATCTGCACTGCCAGCGCGGGATGTACCTGCACTGCCAGCACGGGATGTATCTGCACTGCCAGCGCGGGACGTACCTGCAGTGCCAGCACGGGATGTACCTGCAGTGCCAGCATGGGACATACCTGCAGTGCCAGCATGGGACATACCTGCACTGCCAGCACGGGACATACCTGCACTGCCAGCACGGGACGTATCTGCACTGCCAGCGCGGGATGTACCTGCAGTGCCAGCACGGGATGTACCTGCAGTGCCAGCACAGGATGTACCTGCACTGCCAGCACGGGATGTATCTGCACTGCCAGCACGGGACGTACCTGCACTGCCAGCGCGGGATGTACCTGCAGTGCTAGCGCGGGATGTATCTGCACTGCCAGCATGGGATGTACCTGCAGTGCCAGCGCGGGACGTACCTGCAGTGCCAGCACGGGATGTACCTGCCATGCCAGCACGGGACGTACCTGCACTGCCAGCACGGGATGTACCTGCAGTGCCAGCGCGGGACGTACCTGCAGTGCCAGCACGGGATGTACCTGCACTGCCAGCACGGGACGTACCTGCACTGCCAGCACGGGACGTACCTGCACTGCCAGCACGGGACTTATCTGCACTGCCAGCGCGGGAAGTACCTGCATTGCCAGCACGGGACGTATCTGCACTGCCAGTGCGGGATGTACCTGCAGTGCCAGCACGGGATGTACCTGCAGTGCCAGCACGGGACGTACCTGCAGTGCCAGCACGGGATGTACCTGCAGTGCCAGCACGGGATGTACCTGCAGTGCCAGCACGGGATGTACCTGCAGTGCCAGCACGGGATGTACCTGCAGTGCCAGCACGGGATGTACCTGCACTGACAGCACGGGACGTACCTGCAGTGCCAGCACGGGACGTACCTGCAGTGCCAGCGTGGGATGTACCTGCAGTGCCAGCACGGGATGTACCTGCACTGCCAGAACGGGATGTACCTGCAGTGCCAGCACGGGACATTCCTGCACTGCCAGCACGGGATGTACCTGCAGTGCCAGCACGGGATGTACCTGCACTGCCAGCACGGGATGTACCTGCACTGCCAGCACGGGATGTACCTGCACTGCCAGCATGGTATGTACCTGCTGTGCCAGCACGGGATGTACCTGCAGTGCCAGCACAGGATGTATCTGCACTGCCAGCGCGGGATGTACCTGCAGTGCCAGCACGGGATGTACCTGCACTGCCAACACGGGATGTACCTGCACTGCCAGCACGGGATGTACCTGCAGTGCCAGCACGGGATGTACCTGCAGTGCCAGCACGGGACGTACCTGCAGTGCCAGCATGGGATGTACCTGCAGTGCCAGCACGGGACGTACCTGCACTGCCAGCACGGGATGTATCTGCACTGCCAGCACGGGACGTACCTGCACTGCCAGCACGGGACGTACCTGCACTGCCAGCACGAGACGTACCTGCAGTGCCAGCACAGGATGTACCTGCACTGCCAGCACGGGATGTACCTGCAGTGCCAGCACGGGATGTACCTGCAGTGCCAGCACGGGACGTACCTGCACTGCCAGCACGGGATGTACCTGCACTGCCAGTACGGGACGTACCTGCACTGCCAGCACGGGATGTACCTGCACTGTTAGCACGGGACGTACCTGCAGTGCCAGCACGGGACATATCTGCAGTGCCAGCGCGGGACATACCTGCTGTGCCAGCACAGGATGTACCTGCACTGCCAGCACGGGATGTACCTGCACTGCCAGCACGGGATGTACCTGCACTGCCAGCACGGGATGTACCTGCACTGCCAGCACGGGACGTACCTGCACTGCCAGCACGGGACGTACCTGCAGTGCCAGCACGGGATGTACCTGCAGTGCCGGCACGGAACATATCTGCACTGCCAGCACGGGACGTACCTGCACTGCCAGCACGGGATGTACCTGCACTGCCAGCACGGGATGTACCTGCAGTGCCAGCACGGGACGTACCTGCACTGCCAGCACGGGATGTACCTGCAGTGCCAGCACGGGATGTACCTGCAGTGCCAGCACGGGATGTACCTGCAGTGCCAGCACGGGATGTATCTGCACTGCCAGCACGGGACGTACCTGCACTGCCAGCGCGGGACGTACCTTCACTGCCAGCACGGGATGTACCTGCAGTGCCAGCACGGGATGTACCTGTAGTGCCAGCATGGGATGTACCTCCAGTGCCAGCACGGGACGTATCTGCACTGCCAGCACGGGACGTACTTGCACTGCCAGCACGGGATGTACCTGCAGTGCCAGCACGGGATGTACCTGCACTGCCAGCACGGGATGTACCTGCACTGCCAGCACGGGATGTACCTGCACTGCCAGCACGGGATGTACCTGCACTGCCAGCACGGGATGTACCTGCACTGCCAGCACGGGATGTAACTGCACTGCCAGCACGGGACATAACTGCACTGCCAGCACGGGATGTACCTGCAGTGCCAGCACGGGACGTACCTGCACTGCCAGCACGGGATGTACCTGCAGTGCCAGCACGGGGCGTACCTGCACTGCCAGCACGGGACGTATCTGCACTGCCAGCACGGGACGTACCTGCACTGCCAGCACGGGATGTACCTGCACTGCCAGCACGGGATGTAACTGCACTGCCAGCATGGGACGTACCTGCACTGCCAGCACGGGATGTACCTGCACTGCCAGCACGAGACGTACCTGCAGTGCCAGCACAGGATGTACCTGCACTGCCAGCACGAGACGTACCTGCAGTGCCAGCACAGGATGTACCTGCAGTGCCAGCACAGGATGTACCTGCACTGCCAGCACGGGATGTACCTGCAGTGCCAGCACGGGATGTACCTGCACTGCAAGCACGGGACGTATCTGCACTGCCAGCGCGGGATGTACCTGCAGTGCCAGCACGGGATGTATCTGCACTGCCAGCGCGGGACGTATCTGCACTGCCAGCGCGGGATGTACCTGCAGTGCCAGCACGGGATTTATCTGCACTGCCAGCGCGGGACGTACCTGCAGTGCCAGCACGGGATGTACCTGCAGTGCCAGCATGGGATGTACCTGCACTGCCAGCACGGGACATACCTGCACTGCCAGCACGGGACGTATCTGCACTGCCAGCGCGGGATGTACCTGCAGTGCCAGCACGGGATGTATCTGCACTGCAAGCACGGGACGTACCTGCACTGCCAGCGCGGGATGTACCTGCAGTGCCAGCACGGGATGTATCTGCACTGCCAGCACGGGACGTACCTGCACTGCCAGCACGGGACGTACCTGCACTGCCAGCACGGGACGTACCTGCAGTGCCAGCACGGGACGTACCTGCACTGCCAGCACGGGACGTACCTGCACTGCCAGCACGGGATGTACCTGCACTGCCAGCGCGGGACGTACCTGCACTGCCAACGCAAACGTCCCTGCACTGCCAGCACGGGACGTACCTGCACTGCCAGCACGGGACGTACCTGCAGTGCCAGCACGGGATGTACCTGCACTGCCAGCACGGGATGTAACTGCACTGCCAGCACGGGATGTAACTGCACTGCCAGCACGGGACGTACCTGCAGTGCCAGCACGGGATGTACCTGCACTGCCAGCACGGGATGTACCTGCACTGCCAGCACGGGATGTACCTGCACTGCCAGCACGGGATGTACCTGCACTGCCAGCACGGGATGTATCTGCACTGCCAGCACGGGATGTATCTGCACTGCCAGCACGGGACGTACCTGCACTGACAGCACGGGACGTACCTGCTCTGCCAGCACGGGATGTACCTGCAGTGCCAGCACGGGACGTACCTGCACTGCCAGCACGGGACGTATCTGCACTGCCAGCGCGGGATGTACCTGCAGTGCCAGCACGGGATGTATCTGCACTGCCAGCGCGGGATGTACCTGCACTGCCAGCACGGGATGTATCTGCACTGCCAGCGCGGGACGTACCTGCAGTGCCAGCACGGGATGTACCTGCAGTGCCAGCACGGGACATACCTGCAGTGCCAGCACGGGACATACCTGCACTGCCAGCACGGGACATACCTGCACTGCCAGCACGGGACGTATCTGCACTGCCAGCGCGGGATGTACCTGCAGTGCCAGCACGGGATGTACCTGCAGTGCCAGCACGGGATGTACCTGCAGTGCCAGCACGGGATGTACCTGCACTGCCAGCACGGGATGTATCTGCACTGCCAGCACGGGACGTACCTGCACTGCCAGCGCGGGATGTACCTGCAGTGCTAGCGCGGGATGTATCTGCACTGCCAGCATGGGATGTACCTGCAGTGCCAGCGCGGGACGTACCTGCAGTGCCAGCACGGGATGTACCTGCACTGCCAGCACGGGACGTACCTGCACTGCCAGCACGGAATGTACCTGCAGTGCCAGCGCGGGACGTACCTGCACTGCCAGCACGGGATGTACCTGCACTGCCAGCACGGGACGTACCTGCACTGCCAGCACGGGACGTACCTGCACTGCCAGCACGGGACGTACCTGCACTGCCAGCGCGGGAAGTACCTGCATTGCCAGCACGGGACGTATCTGCACTGCCAGTGCGGGATGTACCTGCAGTGCCAGCACGGGATGTACCTGCAGTGCCAGCACGGGACGTACCTGCAGTGCCAGCACGGGACGTACCTGCAGTGCCAGCACGGGACGTACCTGCAGTGCCAGCACGGGACGTACCTGCAGTGCCAGCACGGGATGTACCTGCAGTGCCAGCACGGGATGTACCTGCAGTGCCAGCACGGGATGTACCTGCAGTGCCAGCACGGGATGTACCTGCAGTGCCAGCACGGGATGTACCTGCACTGACAGCACGGGACGTACCTGCAGTGCCAGCACGGGACGTACCTGCAGTGCCAGCGTGGGATGTACCTGCAGTGCCAGCACGGGATGTACCTGCACTGCCAGAACGGGATGTACCTGCAGTGCCAGCACGGGACATTCCTGCACTGCCAGCACGGGATGTACCTGCAGTGCCAGCACGGGATGTACCTGCACTGCCAGCACGGGATGTACCTGCACTGCCAGCACGGGATGTACCTGCACTGCCAGCATGGTATGTACCTGCTGTGCCAGCACGGGATGTACCTGCAGTGCCAGCACAGGATGTATCTGCACTGCCAGCGCGGGATGTACCTGCAGTGCCAGCACGGGATGTACCTGCACTGCCAACACGGGATGTACCTGCACTGCCAGCACGGGATGTACCTGCAGTGCCAGCACGGGATGTACCTGCAGTGCCAGCACGGGACGTACCTGCAGTGCCAGCATGGGATGTACCTGCAGTGCCAGCACGGGACGTACCTGCACTGCCAGCACGGGATGTATCTGCACTGCCAGCACGGGACGTACCTGCACTGCCAGCACGGGACGTACCTGCACTGCCAGCACGAGACGTACCTGCAGTGCCAGCACAGGATGTACCTGCACTGCCAGCACGGGATGTACCTGCAGTGCCAGCACGGGATGTACCTGCAGTGCCAGCACGGGACGTACCTGCACTGCCAGCACGGGATGTACCTGCACTGCCAGTACGGGACGTACCTGCACTGCCAGCACGGGATGTACCTGCACTGTTAGCACGGGACGTACCTGCAGTGCCAGCACGGGACATATCTGCAGTGCCAGCGCGGGACATACCTGCTGTGCCAGCACAGGATGTACCTGCACTGCCAGCACGGGATGTACCTGCACTGCCAGCACGGGATGTACCTGCACTGCCAGCACGGGATGTACCTGCACTGCCAGCACGGGACGTACCTGCACTGCCAGCACGGGACGTACCTGCAGTGCCAGCACGGGATGTACCTGCAGTGCCGGCACGGAACATATCTGCACTGCCAGCACGGGACGTACCTGCACTGCCAGCACGGGATGTACCTGCACTGCCAGCACGGGATGTACCTGCAGTGCCAGCACGGGACGTACCTGCACTGCCAGCACGGGATGTACCTGCAGTGCCAGCACGGGATGTACCTGCAGTGCCAGCACGGGATGTACCTGCAGTGCCAGCACGGGATGTATCTGCACTGCCAGCACGGGACGTACCTGCACTGCCAGCGCGGGACGTACCTTCACTGCCAGCACGGGATGTACCTGCAGTGCCAGCACGGGATGTACCTGTAGTGCCAGCACGGGATGTACCTCCAGTGCCAGCACGGGACGTATCTGCACTGCCAGCACGGGACGTACTTGCACTGCCAGCACGGGATGTACCTGCAGTGCCAGCACGGGATGTACCTGCACTGCCAGCACGGGATGTACCTGCACTGCCAGCACGGGATGTACCTGCACTGCCAGCACGGGATGTACCTGCACTGCCAGCACGGGATGTACCTGCACTGCCAGCACGGGATGTAACTGCACTGCCAGCACGGGACATAACTGCACTGCCAGCACGGGATGTACCTGCAGTGCCAGCACGGGACGTACCTGCACTGCCAGCACGGGATGTACCTGCAGTGCCAGCACGGGGCGTACCTGCACTGCCAGCACGGGACGTATCTGCACTGCCAGCACGGGACGTACCTGCACTGCCAGCACGGGATGTACCTGCACTGCCAGCACGGGATGTAACTGCACTGCCAGCATGGGACGTACCTGCACTGCCAGCACGGGATGTACCTGCACTGCCAGCACGAGACGTACCTGCAGTGCCAGCACAGGATGTACCTGCACTGCCAGCACAGGATGTACCTGCAGTGCCAGCACAGGATGTACCTGCAGTGCCAGCACAGGATGTACCTGCACTGCCAGCACGGGATGTACCTGCAGTGCCAGCACGGGATGTACCTGCACTGCAAGCACGGGACGTATCTGCACTGCAAGCACGGGACGTATCTGCACTGCCAGCGCGGGATGTACCTGCAGTGCCAGCACGGGATGTATCTGCACTGCCAGCGCGGGACGTATCTGCACTGCCAGCGCGGGATGTACCTGCAGTGCCAGCACGGGATGTATCTGCACTGCCAGCGCGGGACGTACCTGCAGTGCCAGCACGGGATGTACCTGCAGTGCCAGCATGGGATGTACCTGCACTGCCAGCACGGGACGTACCTGCACTGCCAGCAAGGGACATACCTGCACTGCCAGCACGGGACGTATCTGCACTGCCAGCGCGGGATGTACCTGCAGTGCCAGCACGGGATGTATCTGCACTGCAAGCACGGGACGTACCTGCACTGCCAGCGCGGGATGTACCTGCAGTGCCAGCACGGGATGTATCTGCACTGCCAGCACGGGACGTACCTGCACTGCCAGCACGGGATGTACCTGCAGTGCCAGCACGGGACGTACCTGCACTGCCAGCACGGGACGTACCTGCACTGCCAGCACGGGATGTACCTGCACTGCCAGCGCGGGACGTACCTGCACTGCCAACGCAAACGTCCCTGCACTGCCAGCACGGGACGTACCTGCACTGCCAGCACGGGACGTACCTGCAGTGCCAGCACGGGATGTACCTGCACTGCCAGCACGGGATGTAACTGCACTGCCAGCACGGGATGTAACTGCACTGCCAGCAAGGGACATACCTGCAGTGCCAGCACGGGATGTACCTGCACTGCCAGCACGGGATGTACCTGCACTGCCAGCACGGGATGTACCTGCACTGCCAGCACGGGATGTACCTGCACTGCCAGCACGGGATGTAACTGCACTGCCAGCACGGGACATACCTGCAGTGCCAGCACGGGATGTACCTGCACTGCCAGCACGGGATGTACCTGCACTGCCAGCATGGGACGTACCTGCAGTGCCAGCACCGGATGTATCTGCACTGCCAGCACGGGACGTACCTGCACTGCCAGCACGGGACATACCTGCACTGCCAGCACGGGATGTACCTGCACTGTCAGCACGGGACGTACCTGCAGTGCCAGCACGGGATGTACCTGCAGTGCCAGCACGGGACGTACCTGCACTGACAGCACGGGATGTACCTGCAGTGCCAGCACGGGGCGTACATGCACTGCCAGCACGGGACGTACCTGCACTGCCAGCACGGGATGTACCTGCACTGCCAGCACGGGATGTACCTGCACTGCCAGCACGGGACGTACCTGCACTGACAGCACGGGACGTACCTGCTCTGCCAGCACGGGATGTACCTGCACTGCCAGCGCGGGACGTATCTGCACTGCCAGCGCGGGATGTACCTGCAGTGCCAGCGCGGGATGTACCTGCAGTGCCAGCACGGGATGTATCTGCACTGCCAGCGCGGGATGTATCTGCACTGCCAGCGCGGGACGTACCTGCAGTGCCAGCACGGGATGTACCTGCAGTGCCAGCACGGGATGTACCTGCACTGCCAGCACGGGACGTACCTGCACTGCCAGCGCGGGATGTACCTGCAGTGCCAGCACGGGATGTATCTGCACTGCCAGCACGGGACGTACCTGCACTGCCAGCGCGGGACGTACCTGCAGTGCCAGCACGGGATGTACCTGCAGTGCCAGCACGGGACGTACCTGCACTGCCAGCACGGGATGTACCTGCACTGCCAGCGCGGGATGTACCTGCACTGCCAACGCAAACGTCCCTGCACTGCCAGCACGGGACGTACCTGCACTGCCAGCACGGGACGTACCTGCAGTGCCAGCACGGGATGTACCTGCACTGCCAGCACGGGATGTAACTGCACTGCCAGCACGGGATGTAACTGCACTGCCAGCAAGGGACATACCTGCAGTGCCAGCACGGGATGTACCTGCACTGCCAGCACGGGATGTACCTGCACTGCCAGCACGGGATGTACCTGCACTGCCAGCACGGGATGTACCTGCACTGCCAGCACGGGATGTACCTGCACTGCCAGCACGGGATGTAACTGCACTGCCAGCACGGGACATACCTGCAGTGCCAACACGGGATGTACCTGCACTGCCAGCACGGGATGTACCTGCACTGCCAGCACGGGACGTACCTGCAGTGCCAGCACCGGATGTATCTGCACTGCCAGCACGGGACGTACCTGCACTGCCAGCACGGGACGTACCTGCACTGCCAGCACGGGACGTACCTGCACTGCCAGCACGGGATGTACCTGCACTGCCAGCATGGGATGTACCTGCACTGCCAGCACGGGACGTACCTGCACTGCCAGCGCGGGACGTACCTGCACTGCCAACGCAAACGTCCCTGCACTGCCAGCACGGGACGTACCTGCACTGCCAGCACGGGACGTACCTGCAGTGCCAGCACGGGATGTACCTGCACTGCCAGCACGGGATGTAACTGCACTGCCAGCACGGGATGTAACTGCACTGCCAGCAAGGGACATACCTGCAGTGCCAGCACGGGATGTACCTGCACTGCCAGCACGGGATGTACCTGCACTGCCAGCGCGGGACGTATCTGCACTGCCAGCGCGGGATGTACCTGCAGTGCCAGCGCGGGATGTACCTGCAGTGCCAGCACGGGATGTATCTGCACTGCCAGCGCGGGATGTATCTGCACTGCCAGCGCGGGACGTACCTGCAGTGCCAGCACGGGATGTACCTGCAGTGCCAGCACGGGATGTACCTGCACTGCCAGCACGGGACGTACCTGCACTGCCAGCGCGGGATGTACCTGCAGTGCCAGCACGGGATGTATCTGCACTGCCAGCACGGGACGTACCTGCACTGCCAGCGCGGGACGTACCTGCAGTGCCAGCACGGGATGTACCTGCAGTGCCAGCACGGGACGTACCTGCACTGCCAGCACGGGATGTACCTGCACTGCCAGCGCGGGACGTACCTGCACTGCCAACGCAAACGTCCCTGCACTGCCAGCACGGGACGTACCTGCACTGCCAGCACGGGACGTACCTGCAGTGCCAGCACGGGATGTACCTGCACTGCCAGCACGGGATGTAACTGCACTGCCAGCACGGGATGTAACTGCACTGCCAGCAAGGGACATACCTGCAGTGCCAGCACGGGATGTACCTGCACTGCCAGCACGGGATGTACCTGCACTGCCAGCACGGGATGTACCTGCACTGCCAGCACGGGATGTACCTGCACTGCCAGCACGGGATGTACCTGCACTGCCAGCACGGGATGTAACTGCACTGCCAGCACGGGACATACCTGCAGTGCCAACACGGGATGTACCTGCACTGCCAGCACGGGATGTACCTGCACTGCCAGCACGGGACGTACCTGCAGTGCCAGCACCGGATGTATCTGCACTGCCAGCACGGGACGTACCTGCACTGCCAGCACGGGACGTACCTGCACTGCCAGCACGGGACGTACCTGCACTGCCAGCACGGGATGTACCTGCACTGCCAGCACGGGACGTACCTGCAGTGCCAGCACGGGACGTACCTGCACTGCCAGCACGGGACGTACCTGCAGTGCCAGCACGGGACGTACCTGCAGTGCCAGCACGGGATGTACCTGCACTGCCAGCACGAGACGTACCTGCAGTGCCAGCACAGGATGTACCTGCACTGCCAGCACGAGACGTACCTGCAGTGCCAGCACAGGATGTACCTGCAGTGCCAGCACGGGATGTACCTGCAGTGCCAGCACGGGATGTACCTGCACTGCAAGCACGGGACGTATCTGCACTGCCAGCGCGGGATGTACCTGCAGTGCCAGCACGGGATGTATCTGCACTGCCAGCGCGGGATGTACCTACACTGCCAGCACGGGACGTATCTGCACTGCCAGCGCTGGATGTACCTGCAGTGCCAGCACGGGATGTATCTGCACTGCCAGCGCGGGACGTACCTGCAGTGCCAGCACGGGATGTACCTGCAGTGCCAGCATGGGACATACCTGCACTGCCAGCACGGGACATACCTGCACTGCCAGCACGGGACGTATCTGCACTGCCAGCGCGGGATGTACCTGCACTGCCAGCATGGGACGTATCTGCACTGCCAGCACGGGACGTACCTGCACTGCCAGCGCGGGATGTACCTGCAGTGCTAGCACGGGATGTATCTGCACTGCCAGCATGGGATGTACCTGCAGTGCCAGCGCGGGACGTACCTGCAGTGCCAGCACGGGACGTACCTGCACTGCCAGCACGGGACGTACCTGCACTGCCAGCACGGGACGTACCTGCAGTGCCAGCACGGGACGTACCTGCACTGCCAGCACGGGATGTACCTGCAGTGTCAGCACGGGATGTACCTACACTGCCAGCATGGGATGTACCTGCACTGCCAGCACGGGATGTACCTGCACTGCCAGCACGGGATGTACCTGCACTGCCAGCACGGGATGTACCTGCACTGCCAGCACGGGATGTACCTGCACTGCCAGCACGAGACGTACCTGCAGTGCCAGCACAGGATGTACCTGCACTGCCAGCACGAGACGTACCTGCAGTGGCAGCACAGGATGTACCTGCAGTGCCAGCACGGGATGTACCTGCACTGCCAGCACGGGATGTACCTGCACTGCCAGCACGGGATGTACCTGCACTGCCAGCACGGAACGTACCTGCACTGCCAGCACGGGATGTACCTGCAGTGCCAGCACGGGATGTACCTGCAGTGCCAGCACGGGACATATCTGCACTGCCAGCACGGGACGTACCTGCACTGCCAGCACGGGATGTACCTGCACTGCCAGCACGGGATGTACCTGCACTGCCAGCACGGGACGTACCTGCACTGCCAGCACGGGATGTACCTGCAGTGCCAGCACGGGATGTATCTGCACTGCCAGCACGGGACGTACCTGCACTGCCAGCGCGGGACGTACCTTCACTGCCAGCACGGGATGTACCTGCAGTGCCAGCACGGGATGTACCTGTAGTGCCAGCACGGGATGTACCTCCAGTGCCAGCACGGGACGTATCTGCACTGCCAGCACGGGACGTACCTGCACTGCCAGCACGGGATGTACCTGCAGTGCCAGCACGGGACGTACCTGCACTGCCAGCATGGGACGTACCTGCAGTTCCAGCACGGGACGTACCTGCACTGCCAGCACGGGATGTACCTGCACTGCCAGCACGGGACGTACCTGCAGTGCCAGCACGGGATGTACCTGCAGTGCCAGCACGGGATGTACCTGCAGTGCCAGCACGGGATGTACCTGCAGTGCCAGCACGGGATCTACCTGCAGTGCCAGCACGGGATCTACCTGCAGTGCCATGTCCACTCCACCACTTCCACGCTCCTCCACTCCCACGTCCACTCCGCCTCTGCATGTCGCTCAGTCACTCACAAGAACAAATATTTAAAAAATGACACACTAACAAAGTACTTGCACAAAACAAGACAATACAGTTTGGAAAAAAAATAGAAGAACAAAAGACAACTCACTCAATCAGCAAAAAACAACTCACAAATCTCTCCTCCTACTACCGTCCAGTCTATCCCACCCTCACTCCCAACAGCACCGACACACAATGAATAAAATGGCCGCTTTATATAGGGTGTGTAATACATTTCCGCGCGAACGTTTGATTATAATTTCTCACATGTGCTTCCCTCATTTAATCAATTCAGCATTTCAGCACTTAACCCCTACAGTACCATTTCTGCACTGGACTTATCTGCACTGCCAGCACGGGACGTACCTGCACTGCCAGCATGGGATGTACCTGCACTGCCAGCACGGGATGTACCTGCAGTGCCAGCGCGGGACGTACCTGCACTGCCAGCACGGGATGTACCTGCAGTGCCAGCACGGGACTTATCTGCACTGCCAGCATGGGACGTACCTGCAGTACCAGCACGGGACGTACCTGCACTGCCAGCACGGGACATACCTGCAGTGCCAGCACGGGACATACCTGCACTGCCAGCACGGGATGTACCTGCATTGCCAGCACGGGACGTACCTGCAGTGCCAGCACGGGATGTACCTGCACTGCCAGCACGGGATGTACCTGCAGTGCCAGCACGGGATGTACCTGCAGTGCCAGCACGGGACTTATCTGCACTGCCAGCACGGAACGTACCTGCACTGCCAGCATGGGATGTACCTGCACTGCCAGCACGGGATGTACCTGCAGTACCAGCACGGGACGTACCTGCACTGCCAGCACGGGACGTACCTGCACTGCCAGCACGGGACGTACCTGCACTGCCAGCACGGGACGTACCTGCACTGCCAGCACGGGACGTACCTGCACTGCCAGCACGGGATGTACCTGCAGTGCCAGCACGGGATGTACCTGCAGTGCCAGCGTGGGACGTACCTGCACTGCCAGCACGGGATGTACCTGCACTGCCAGCACGGGACTTATCTGCACTGCCAGCATGGGACGTACCTGCAGTACCAGCACGGGATGTACCTGCACTGCCAGCACGGGACTTATCTGCACTGCCAGCATGGGACGTACCTGCAGTACCAGCACGGGACGTACCTTCACTGCCAGCACGGGATGTACCTGCAGTGCCAGCACGGGATGTACCTGTAGTGCCAGCACGGGATGTACCTCCAGTGCCAGCACGGGACGTATCTGCACTGCCAGCACGGGACGTACCTGCACTGCCAGCACGGGATGTACCTGCACTGCCAGCACGGGACGTACCTGCAGTACCAGCACGGGATGTATCTGCACTGCCAGCACGGGATGTACCTGCACTGCCAGCACGGGACGTACCTGCAGTGCCAGCACGGGATGTACCTGCACTGCCAGCATGGGATGTACCTGCAGTGCCAGCACGGGATGTACCTGCAGTGCCAGCACGGGACTTATCTGCACTGCCAGCACGGGACGTACCTGCACTGCCAGCATGGGATGTACCTGCAGTACCAGCACGGGATGTACCTGCAGTGCCAGCACGGGATGTACCTGCAGTGCCAGCACGGGACTTATCTGCACTGCCAGCACGGGACGTACCTGCACTGCCAGCACGGGACGTACCTGCACTGCCAGCACGGGACGTACCTGCACTGCCAGCACGGGATGTACCTGCACTGCCAGCACGGGACGTACCTGCACTGCCAGCACGGGATGTACCTGCAGTGCCAGCACGGGATGTACCTGCAGTGCCAGCGCGGGACGTACCTGCACTGCCAGCACGGGATGTACCTGCACTGCCAGCACGGGACTTATCTGCACTGCCAGCATGGGACGTACCTGCAGTACCAGCACGGGATGTACCTGCACTGCCAGCACGGGACTTATCTGCACTGCCAGCATGGGACGTACCTGCAGTACCAGCACGGGACGTTCCTGCACTGCCAGCACGGGACATACCTGCAGTGCCACTCCTCTTCTACGCTCCACCAAATCTCCCGCCACCGCCATTCCACCACTCCCACACTCCTCCACTCCTCCAGCCACCGCCACCGCCACCGCACCACTCCCATGCTCCTCCAATCCTTCAGCCCCCGCCACCACACCACTCCCACGCTCCTCCACTCCTCCAGCCTCCACACCACTTCCACGCTCCTCCACTCCCACGTCCACTCCACCACTTCCACGCTCCTCCACTCCCATGTCCACTCCACCACTTCCACGCTCCTCCACTCCCACGTCCACTCCGCCTCTGCATGTCGCTCAGTCACTCACAAGAACAAATATTTAAAAAATGACACACTAACAAAGTACTTGCACACAAACAAGACAATACAGTTTGGAAAAAAAATAGAAGAACAAAAGACAACTCACTCAATAATCAGCAAAAAACAACTCACAAATCTCTCCTCCTACTACCGTCCAGTCTATCCCACCCTCACTCCCAACAGCACCGACACACAATGAATAAAATGGCCGCTTTATATAGGGTGTGTAATACATTTCCGCGCGAACGTTTGATTATAATTTCTCACATGTGCTTCCCTCATTTAATCAATTCAGCATTTCAGCACTTAACCCCTACAGTACCATTTCTAGGATGTCAAAAAAAAACATGCTGAAAGTAATTAACAGTGTAAACAGATAATTCACTATTCGCTCCTGTAGGCGTTTTGGACCAAAATAGTGAATATTATAACTGGAAATTATAACACACGGTGATATATTGCAGCTCAACCTTCACTGGACCTTCCTTGGTGATCCTCTATTCGTGTTGTTTTGGCGAAATCAGGGAGCGCAGGACATACACAAAACAAACTGTAGAGAGATAGTGCAACTCTGTGTGGAAAAATAATGCCTCTCAGCAAATGAGTGAGCGAGAGGGCACACATATAGCAGACCTGAGACTAGCAGAGTGCTTGTCAAGGATTGAACTTCGGCTGAAGTGGATCCCAGTGGCAGGAACAGCAGGGAGCGAAGTAGGGGTCACAAGCAGAGATCCAAGGCAGGCGGCAGGTAGCGAAGTCCGGTAACAAGCAGGGGTCCGAGGCAGGCGGCAGGTAGCGAAGTCAGGAAACAAGCAGAGGTCGGCAACGAGGAAACTGGAACAGGATGATAGCAAAAGCTAACACAGCAGTAAACACAAGAACCTTGCAGGTGCTAAGGAACCAGTATAAACAGGCAAGGAGGAACAGGAAAGGGAGGTTTATATAGGCAGGCTGAGAGGTGGAGCATAGGTGCAGAGGTGTCAGGTAACAGGTTCTAGAATGTTCCTAGTTTAGCAGCAGCAATCCCGGTGGACAAGTTTAGGTACTGCAGGCTATAACAAGACAGAGTGGCAGCAGTCCCGGTGGCGAAGCATAGGTACAGCAGGCTAGAGAATATGACATTACTCCCCCCTCCCAAGAGCGTTCTCCGGACGATCCTTGCTAGGCTTGTCTGGATATCGTCGGTGGAAAGCTTTGACTAGTCGCGGAGCATGTACAAAATCTTTGGGTTCCCAAGACCTCTCCTCTGGGCCATAGCCCCCCCAGTGAACCAGGTACTGTAGTTTCCCTCGGTGTAACCTGGAATCCAAAATTCTTTCCACAATGAATTCCTCTTCGTTATCCACGAGGATGGGTTCAGGGGGAGGAAGTCTCCGTCCAGGAAATGGGTTCTCACGGAAAGGTTTCAGCAGAGAAGAGTGAAACACAGGGTGTATTTTGATGGTCTCAGGAAGCTCTAATCTGAAGGACACTGGATTTATTAGTGCTGAGATGCGAAAAGGCCCGATGTACTTTTGGCCCAATTTAATGGTTGGAACCTTTAGACGTAGATTTTTTGTAGAAAGCCAGACTTTATCCCCGACTTGAAATTTGGGGAGGGTCTGCGGTGTTGGTCTGCTGCTCTTTTGTACTTTACTTGAGTCTCACGAAGCGTCTCTTTGAGGGTCTCCTGGATGTCTCGCAGAGTCTCCAGTTTCTCTGTAACTGCCGGAATGGGGCCTGAAGATGGAAAACGAGGAATAAAGGTTGGATGAAATCCATAATTTGAGAAAAAGGGGCTCTTCTGAGTCGATGAATGATGTGAGTTGTTGTATGAAAACTCAGCTAATGGTAGGAAATCAATCCAGTCATCCTGGAGATGACAAACAAAACATCGTAAGTATTGTTCCAAAGTCTGATTGGTCCTTTCTGTTTGGCCATTGGATTGTGGATGATAGCCAGACGATAAATTTAAACGAATTCCTAGAGAGGAACAGAAGGTCCTCCAAAATTTTGAAGTGAATTGTACCCCTCTATCGGATATGATCTCATCAGGAGCCCCGTGAAGCCGAAACACCTCTTTCACAATCAACTTGGCTGTCTGGTCTGCAGAAGGAAGATTCTGTGCTGCAATGAAGTGAGCCATCTTTGTAAGTCGATCCACCACTACCAGGATGGTATTATGTCCATTTGATCGTGGCAGGTCAACAATAAAATCCATTGATATGGACCCCCAAGGACGAGTTGGAACCGGAAGAGGCTGCAGTAAACCCACAGGTGATGCTCGAGGGGTCTTGGTCCTAGCACAAGTTTCACAGGAGAGGACATAGTCTTTAACATCTTGTGCTAATTTAGGCCACCAAAAAGAGCGAGACAACAGTTCCTGTGTCTTGAGGACACCTGGGTGACCCGCGGGTCGGGAGTCGTGCATTAATTGGAGCACCTCTAATCTTACCTCCTTAGGAACGAACAGACGATCATTACAGTTCCAGAGACCATCACATAGAAATAGTTCTGCTTCCGGAGGAGGGTTTTTAAGAAAAGTGTCATTTGAGCAGGCTCCCTTTATTCGTGTGAGGAGATCGGCAGAGAATGTGACGCCCAAAAAAATTCTTTTTGGAAGAATAGTTTCTTCTTGCTCTTTGTCTGAGCTAGGATTCGGAAAGGACCGTGACAAGGCGTCGGCTTTCCCATTCTTGGAGCCAGGACGGTATGAAATGTGGAACTGAAATCTTGCAAAGAAGAGAGCCCATCTGGCTTGTCGCGCAGACAGTCTCTTTGCGGATCGAATGAATTCTAAGTTCCTATGATCCGTAAAGACCGTAATTGGATGATTGGCCCCCTCCAGTAGATGTCTCCACTCAGAGAATGCAGCTTTTATAGCCAAGAGTTCTTTGTTTCCGATGTCATAATTTCGTTCAGCTGTTGACATTTGGTATGAATAAAAAGCACATGGATGAAGGAGCATCTTGGGTCCAATTCTTTGTGACAGAATGGCACCAACAGCGGAGTCGGATGCATCCACTTCCAAGATGAATGGTAATTCTGGATTTGGATGGATGAGGATAGGGGCAGATGTGAAGAGTGACTTCAATTGTTCGAATGCCGCATCCGCTTTAGGAGACCATTTGAAGGGGAATTCCTTCCGTGTGAGTTGGGTGATTGGGGCAATAATGCCAGAGAAATTTTTAATAAAACGTCTATAGAAATTGGCAAAACCCACAAATCTCTGAATGTCCTTTTCATTCCGAGGGATTGGCCATTCCACCACAGCTTGAATCTTGCCTGGGTCCATACTCAAACCCTCGGGAGAGATGATGTAACCGAGAAATTGCATGCTGGTTTTTTCGAATTCGCATTTTTCTAACTTGATGTATAAATTGTACTTACGGAGACGCTCAAGGACAATTCGGACATGTCTCTGGTGATCCATGATGTTATCTGAGAAGACTAGGATGTCATCCAGGTATGCCACTACGAATTGGTCCAATAACTCTCGGAGGACATCATTGATTAAATGCTGGAAGGTAGCAGGGGCATTACAGAGTCCGAAAGGCATCACCAGATATTCATAGTGCCCATAACGGGTTCGGAAGGCTGTTTTCCATTCGTCACCGGGTCGAATGCGGACCAAATTATACGCTCCTCTGAGATCTAATTTGGTAAAGATCTTGGCTGACCGAATTCTTTCCAATAGTTCAGGAATCAGAGGTAATGGGTACCTGTTCTTCACCGTTATCTTATTTAGTTCCCGATAGTCAATGCAGGGGCGTAGAGAACCGTCTTTTTTTCCCACGAAGAAGAGCGCAGCGCCTGCTGGAGAAGTAGAGGGTCGGATAAAACCCTTTGATAGGTTCTCCTGTAGGTAGTCATTGAGGACCTTCAATTCCGGTTCTGAGAGGGAATAAATTCTTCCAAACGGAATAGCAGCACCCGGTAATAATTCAATGGGACAGTCATAAGAGCGATGTGGGGGAAGCGTATCCGCGTTCTTCTTGTCACACACATCTAAAAACTCAGAGTAAGGAGCCGGCAGAAGATTTTCTTGAGACGAGGAAATCTTATGTATTCCTACACACTCTGGTATAGGAGTTTTAGGTAGACAGGCTAGCTGACAGTGCTCCGAGGGAAACGTGAGTGTCTTGGTCTTCCAGTCGATTAGTGGGTTATGGATCATGAGCCATGGAATTCCCAGAATCACTGGAAACAAAGGTGATGGAATGAGACCAAATGAAATCTTCTCCTGGTGATTGGGCTCCATGATGAGTGTTAAGTTGCTGGTTTCATGGGTAACAGGTCCAGAGCTCAAGGGAGAACCGTCAACGACTTCCATCCTTTCTGGCGATTCCTTGGCTACAAATGATACCGAATTGTTCTTGGCGAATTCTATGTCCATAAAATTCCCTGCCGCCCCTGATTCGACCATTACTGTGGTTGAAAAACGATGTGTTCCTTCCTCGATGATAATAGGAACCAGGAGGTGAGGGTGTAGCGAAGGAGGGTTATCTTTCCTTTGAGAAGCAGAGAGAACAGTCTTTGAAATAGCGTGCAGCTGATTTCTTCTAGGGCTCTGGAAAGAAGACCGCCTGGACTTGTTTGGGCAATCAGCGAGATAGTGCCCATCGTTTCCGCAATATAAACAGAGATCTTCTGTTCGGCGTCTATTCCTTTCCCCGGTTGAGATGGGTCCCCGCAGTGTATTTACTTGCATTGGCTCCTCCTCCGTCTCCCTGGAACGTCTTGGGGTACTGACATCTCTAAACCCGGGGGTGCTTGGCATAAACCCCTGTCTCTCCAATCGTCTTTCCGTAAGCCTACGATCAATTTGAATGCATAAACAGACAAAGTCCTGAAATCTCTCTGGGGTCTCCACCCGGGCTAGTTCGTCTTTAACTTGCTCCGAGAGACCCTGCCGAAAATGATATTTCTGCGCGGCCTCATTCCACTCAGTATCGTTAACCCATCTGCGGAATTCAGCGACGTACTCAGCTGCCGAGCGTCTTCCTTGACGAAGATTGTTCAGAGTTGCCTCAGCGGTTGCACTACGATTTGGGTCATCAAAAATAAGACTCATGGCATCGATAAATTCCTCCAGGTCCCTTAGTAGTGGGCTATCCTGTTATAACATAGGGGAGACCCAAGCAAGGGCCTCATCCTTGAGCAGGGTTATGATCAGTCCAACCCGGGCTTCGTTGGTATTATAGATGGTAGGCTGAAGCTTGAACACATGTCTGCATTGATTAAGGAAATCCCGAAAAGATTGTCTTTTTCCTCCAAATTTTTCCGGAAGGGTTACACGGGGTGCGGTTTGCACAGTCACAGTGTTTTGACCAGACAAGGTGATTAAGGCTGCACGTAGTTCACGATTCTCAGCTTCCGCAGTGGCGGCTTTTTCTTCTAAGCGGCCAAGACGATTAAACACGTGTCTTTGTTGTTCCTGGTAACCAACCATGATATGTTGCAAGTCATGGAGTGTCTGAGCCTGAGTCGGGTCTGTTCCAGCGGAATCCATGGTAGGGCCTGTTTATTCTGTCAAGGATTGAACTTCGGCTGAAGTGGATCCCAGTGGCAGGAACAGCAGGGAGCGAAGTAGGGGTCACAAGCAGAGATCCAAGGCAGGCGGCAGGTAGCGAAGTCCGGTAACAAGCAGGGGTCCGAGGCAGGCGGCAGGTAGCGAAGTCAGGAAACAAGCAGAGGTCGGCAACGAGGAAACTGGAACAGGATGATAGCAAAAGCTAACACAGCAGTAAACACAAGAACCTTGCAGGTGCTAAGGAACCAGTATAAACAGGCAAGGAGGAACAGGAAAGGGAGGTTTATATAGGCAGGCTGAGAGGTGGAGCATAGGTGCAGAGGTGTCAGGTAACAGGTTCTGGAATGTTCCTAGTTTAGCAGCAGCAATCCCGGTGGACAAGTTTAGGTACTGCAGGCTATAACAAGACATTAGAGTGGCAGCAGTCCCGGTGGCGAAGCATAGGTACAGCAGGCTAGAGAATATGACAGTGCTACAAACCACACTAAATAATGAGGTACGGCACTGTGCCTAACAATAAAACCGCATCAGAGGATGATAAACACCTGGACACATAGCCCTATAGAACTAATGCTCTGGACACAGTGTGCAGAATACACTGGAACCTCAATACACAATAGACACTAAAACCTCAGTGATAAGAAAAGCACTTGTTGTATTAGCACAAATACAAGCACATGGCAGGCAGTGGGAACACACAGGAAAGCCCCATAAATGGGCATGAGAAAGTACCACACGTAACACTGTCCGGTCGTCAGGTGAGGGGCATCAGTGGGTGGCTTGCTTCCATGGAGGGTCCACTGCGCTGGCATATCCTCCGTCGTAGGCGCCACTGGTCTTCCAGGTTACCCTTCTCACGGAAATGCGGAGCCTCATGTGATGGCTCCACAGGCCTCGGACGCGACCACCTTCAATATCCAGGAACCACGACTAGAAAGTAATTAACACCCATATTATAGTGAAGGGGTTCACTCCTTCCAAGGACTCTTCCACAGATACCCCCAGGAAACTAAGGGGACATACATGAACCTCAGGGGACCCTGTTGTAAAACATTACTAGCCTTAGCATGCAGGTGCCCAAATTAATAACACATTTCTATGTAACACGGTTTGCCCCCCCCCCCCCAACCTCACTTAGTGTCACATCTGCAACAACTCCGGTCAGAGACCGCCCCGCTGACGCGTCACACGGCGGACCCATGCGCACACGCACGGCCAGGGCAGTACATGCACGCTCGGAAAGGAGCTGCCAGCGCCTCCCACAGGGAGGGAACTCGGCCGTACGCCCACGTGACGTCAGCGCTCCGCGACGCGCATCGCGCACGCGCGCGGGTTGCTCGGCAACCAAGGCAATCACCAGGAAAGCCTGACCTGCAGGCTGTTTCAGATTACTGCCGCCCGGACATCATTGGAGGACCGGATCACACCCCTGCAAGGTAATTGGATCCTTCCCACATATATACCTGCTCCTGTCTGGCATTCCTTGCTGAGCATAAACTCCTGTTTATGCATTGTGCTCACCGCTGCTGTTTAGTTTGCTTGAACTTTGCTTGGTCTGACCTGTCTGTTCTCTGATATCCTGATCCTGGCTGTTCTTTGGATTCCTACACTCTCCTGCACTTTGACCCCGGCTTCGCCCTCGACCATTCTACCTTCTATTACCCTGGACCTTGGCTACGGAAATCTACCATCCTCTACTCTCCAACCCCGGAACCCGGCAAGTACCCTGACTACCCTGACCTCTCCAACCCTACGACGCGATACGACTTGGACTACGCATTCCAGACAGGACTGCGTGGTTGTAGGTCTTTGTCTTTCTATCCCCACCTCAGCCCCGCGGTCTTCCGTCCTGTTTGTGGTGAGCGCAGCGTGACAATATGCTCAGCCCAACAAACATGGACGCCGCTGAGGTGGCCCGACGCCTAGACACACATGAGGAATGCTTCCGGCAACTTACCGGATCATTCACACTTAAGGAACAACTAGTCTCCCAACTCAAACAAGACGTGGATACCCTTACTGAGCAAGTTAGACGCCTGACCTTATCTACAACCAACACCGCCCCACTTGCAACCACTCCCGCACTCACGACACATACCACTGAGCCAAGACTACCAACGCCCAACCGGTATGCAGGGGATCCCAACGGTTGCCGAGGGTTTCTGAACCAGTGCTCCATACAGTTTGAGTTGCTTCCCTATCACTTCCCTTCCTCACGATCAAAGGTCGCATACATACTCTCCTTGCTGACTGACGCCGCTCTAGCCTGGGCATCTCCTATCTGGGAGCAACGTCCCGATCTGACTTCAAACCTCGCCCTCTTCATCGCCGAGTTCAGAAGGGTGTTTGACACCCCAGGGCGTAAGGTTACCGCCGCATCTACTCTGCTTAATATTTCCCAGGGAGACCGTACTGTGGCTCGTTATGCCCTGGATTTTCGGACGGTGGCTACGGAGACCGGCTGGAACGATGAGGCCCTATCTGCAGTCTTCTGGCAGGGTCTGTCCGAACGTCTGAAGGACGAACTGGCCTCTCTTGATCGCCCCGCTGGATTGGAAAATCTGATAAACCTGTGCATCCGTATGGATCAGCGTCTTCAAGAGAGAAAGATGGAGAGAAACAAACACCCTCGAGGTATACAATCGTCCTCTTTTTCCACCATAGGGCCTCTACTCTCCACAACTCCCGTTCTAGATGAACCCATGCAGCTGGGAGGGACTAGTCTTTCACCTATCGAGAGGCAACGGAGAAGACGAGCGGGGTTGTGCCTCTACTGTGGCAATAACGGACACCTGGTGATCAACTGTCCACTTAAACCGGGAAACGCCAAAGCCCAGTGAGTATAAGGAGGATCACGCTGGGCACTGCAACCTTTCCCCCTCCTCAACCCTCTACTAGGATTTACCTACCCATCTCCATATTCGGTGAGACCTTCACAGTACAGACACGGGCCTTTCTGGATTCTGGGTCAGGGGGAAACTTCGTTGATCAAGAGTTCGCAATCAAGAATAGGATACCGTTGGTACCCAAAGATCGACCGGTAGCCCTTGAAGCCATCGACGGATGACCATTGCAGCCCGCGTTCATTTCCTTGCAAACTGTGCCCCTTAAGATCTCGACCGGTGACTGCCACTCCGAGACCATAACACTGGATATTATCCACACTCCCTCCACGGACGTTATTCTGGGACTCCCGTGGCTCCGGATCCACAATCCAGACGTTGACTGGACAGAGTCCACGCCTCTACGTTGGAGTTCCTATTGCTTGGAACATTGCATGTCTACTCCTAAGGCAGTGGCAGGTCTGGAGGTCACGGATCCTGACAGGATACACCTACCGGGGATATATGAAGAGTTTCGCGATGTCTTTGACAAACGCCAGGCAGAGGAACTTCCGCCACATCGTGCGTACGATTGCCCAATCGATCTTCTACCCGGTACCATTCCCCCGAGAGGAGGATCATACCCATTATCCATACCTGAGACCCAGGCTATGAGACAATATATCCAGGAGAATCTCCAGAGGGGGTTCATTCGAAAATCCTCATCACCTGCGGGGGCAGGTTTTTTCTTAGTCAAAAAAAAGGACGGAACCCTCAGACCCTGCATAGACTATCGCGGTCTCAACAAACTCACCATAAAGAACCGCTACCCCCTTCCGTTGATAGCAGAATTATTTGACAAACTCCAAGGAGCTAGGATCTTCACCAAACTGGATCTCAGAGGTGCTTATAATCTGGTTAGAATCAGACAAGGAGACGAATGGAAGACAGCATTCAATACTCGCGAAGGGGCACTACGAGTACCGAGTCATGCCGTTTGGGTTGTGTAATGCCCCTGCGGTCTTCCAAGACTTTGTAAATGACATCTTTAGAGACCTTCTGGACCGTCATGTGATAGTATACCTGGACGATAGACTAATTTTTTCCAGATCCATGCCTGAACATACTACTCACGTCAAACAAGTCTTGCGGCGCTTAAGAGAGAACCACTTGTTTGCTAAGCTCGAGAAATGCCATTTCCACCAAAAATCTACCTCCTTTCTCGGCTACATCATATCGGACACCGGTCTCGCTATGGACCCTAGCAAGGTCAAAGCTGTACTCGAATGGCCCTGTCCTCTCTCTCTCAAGGCTATCCAAAGGTTCCTCGGCTTCGCCAACTATTACCGGAGGTTCATTCAAGGATTCTCATCGGTAGTAGCACCCATCACGGCGCTCACTCAGAAAGGAGCTGACCCTACTAATTGGTCTGACGAAGCTCTCCAGGCCTTCGAGAGGATAAAAACGGCATTCACCTCAGCACCCATCTTAGTACACCCAGACCCTTCATTACCCTTTTCCTTAGAGGTTGACGCCTCCGATGTAGGAGCAGGTGCTATACTCTCCCAGAGAAAGAACCCTCAAGCTCCACTTCACCCCTGTGCGTATTTTTCTAAAAAAAAATCCTCCGCCCAAAGGAATTATGACGTGGGTAACCGTGAGCTCCTCGCGATCAAACTGGCCTTAGAGGAGTGGAGACACCTACTGGAGGGCACGGAAACGCCTGTCACGATATTAACAGACCATAAAAACCTACTTTACATTGAGGGAGCACGGCGACTCGGGTCTCGCCAGGCAAGATGGTCCTTATTCTTTACGCGCTTCAATTTCCTTATTTCATATATCCCAGGCTCTAAGAACATTAAAGCCGACGCCTTGTCTCGACAGTTCCTGGTAGAGGATAACAAGGTGGAACAGCAGGAGACCATTCTTCCATCCACTTGCATTGTGGCAGCCAATACTTTCAGCGCCTTGTCTGATATTACCAAGGCTCAGAACAACATCCCAGCAGGACTCAAGGTTCCGGAGGATCGTTTGTTCACTCCACTTCTTTACCAGAGGAGAGTCATGGAGTGGGGGCATTCATCCAAGACAGCTGGTCATCCTGGCACCAAAAGAACTACTGAGCTCATCGAACGCACGTTCTGGTGGCCCAACATGCGGAGAGACATACAAGCTTTTGTAGCTACATGCTCTACTTGTGCACGGAACAAGACGCCACACAACAGACCTGCGGGTCTCCTTCATCCATTACCTATCCCGGAACATCCATGGACACACATATCTATGGACTTTATCGTTGAGTTGCCTAAATCTAGAGGCATGGACACCATACTTGTAGTGGTGGACAGGTTTTCAAAACAGGCACACTTCATTCCTATGAAAGGTCTACCCACCGCACCGATGTTGTCCGACGTTTTCATCAGGGAGCTCTTCAGGTTACATGGGACTCCCCTGGTCATAGTATCTGACAGAGGATCCCAATTCATTTCCCGGTTCTGGAGGGCGTTTTGTAAGAGTCTGGACGTCACACTACACTTTTCGTCAGGCTATCACCCCCAGACCAATGGGCAAACAGAACGCACCAATCAGTCTCTGGAACAATTCTTAAGGTGTTTTGTTGCTGATACTCAAGACGACTGGGCAGAACTTCTCCCGTGGGCAGAATTCTCCCATAACAATCTTCGGAATGAATCATCTCAACAGTCACCATTCATGATCAACTATGGCTTCCATCCTTCTGCACTTCCTTCTCTTATCTCGAAGTCTGGAGTCCCGGCCGCAGAGGACAAAATCCTCCACTTACAAGACTTATGGCAGAAAATCCACCTAAACCTACAGCACGCTGGTAAACTACAGAAGAGACAAGCGGACCGTCACCGAAGAGAGGTCCCAGGGTACTCTGTAGGACAAAGGGTCTGGTTATCCACCAAAAACATTAGTTTAAAGGTAACTTCACCCAAACTGGCACCGCGCTTCATTGGTCCCTTCCGCATCACTAAAAAGATCAACCCAGTAGCCTACCGGCTAGAACTGCCTAAGACTATGAGAATTCCCTCCGTCTTTCACTCCTCCCTTCTAAAACCCTGTCTACAAGACTCATCCTCCAAAGGGCAACCTAAACCTCCGCATACCATACTGGTAGAGGGTCAACAAGAATACGAGGTACAGACCATCCTCAACTCTAGAATGTCCAGAGGAGGATTGCAATATCTCGTACACTGGAGAGGCCCGGAAGAGAGAGAGAGTGGATCCCTCATCGTCAGGTACATGCCAACCGTCTCATTTATGCCTTCCACCGAAGGTACCCTGAAAAACCATCCCTGGGTCGCCCGGAGGTCTCCCCTCAAGGGGGGATACTGTCACATCTGCAACAACTCCGGTCAGAGACCGCCCCGCTGACGCGTCACACGGCGGACCCATGCGCACACGCACGGCCAGGGCAGTACACGCACGCTCGGAAAGGAGCTGCCAGCGCCTCCCACAGGGAGGGAACTCGGCCGTACGCCCGCGTGACGTCAGCGCTCCGCGACGCGCATCCCGCACGCGCGCGGGTTGCTCGGCAACCAAGGCAATCACCAGGAAAGCCTGACCTGCAGGCTGTTTCAGATTACTGCCGCCCGGACATCATTGGAGGACCGGATCACACCCCTGCAAGGTAATTGGATCCTTCCCACATATATACCTGCTCCTGTCTGGCATTCCTTGCTGAGCATAACCTCCTGTTTATGCATTGTGCTCACCGCTGCTGTTTAGTTTGCTTGAACTTTGCTTGGCCTGACCTGTCTGTTCTCTGATATCCTGATCCTGGCTGTTCTCTGGATTCCTACACTCTCCTGCACTTTGACCCCGGCTTCGCCCTCGACCATTCTACCTTCTATTACCCTGGACCTTGGCTACGGAAATCTACCATCCTCTACTCTCCAACCCCGGAACCCGGCAAGTACCCTGACTACCCTGACCTCTCCAACCCTACGACGCGGTACTACTTGGACTACGCGTTCCGGACAGGACTGCGTGGTTGTAGGTCGGTGTCTTTCTATCCCCACCTCAGCCCCGCGGTCTTCCGTCCTGTTTGTGGTGAGCGCAGCGTGACACTTAGGGACCGGTATTGGGGAGAAGGTGTATTACCAGGTCTGTGGTGCTCTACCTGTAGGCTTGCAGGAGTTCTGAGTGGTCTGCCAGATGGTAAGGAGACAGGAACAGGACTGGCTCAAACAAACCTCTGGGTTCTTCTGGGTTGGTGTCAGCGGTGATGGATCCCATGGTGTGTGGGTGTAACCCCCCTTCACTGCACAAGCATATCCCTCCTGCCCAGGAACTGACACCAGAGGCAGAGGTATCTTTGAACTGACTTTATTGCAGGGCAGGCTGCATCAGCTCTTCTTTGCAGCACATCTCATTCTCCACTCGCCCCAGGCTTTCTAGACGGTGCATACACATCAGTAGGGCTCTGATCCTGATGGTCTCTAAGCTAGCCGGCCTAAAGTGAGCATGCTTGCCCCGCTATGGGGAAGGCTTACAGATCCATCCTCTCTCACTGAGGAGCAGAGGACAAGGACATTCTCTCCATTCTCACTCTCTGAAGAGCTGAGGGGAAGACCCACCTCACTCCCTGAGGAGCAGGGGGCAAAAGACTCTGACTAACTTTTGGCTTCTCCCCATGAAAACTCTGGAAAGGGCGGGCTCATGGACTGTACCCACTACAAGGGGGCTGTACACAGGCCATGAGTCCCCACCTACCTTCCTTAATTTTCAAGGGAAGTAGAAGGTGGGTCATTGGCCCATAGATTAACCTGCTAATGCCTGGAACTTAATAGGACTTACACAGCAGATACACTATGTGGAGAGAAACAGATACTTATGGAACATACCCTGTTATATCTATATATATATTGTAATCAAAGGATAAGGGAGCATGGGGTCTCCTGAGCTGAACCGCATTGGTTTCAGCCTCGGGGACCTCCTACTTCATGAGCTACAGGCCCCGGTATGGGGTGCCGGTATCCCCCTGCAGGATTTAAATCCCCCGGTCACGTGAAGCAGGAGCTTTAAAAGCACAGGGGATACCGGCACCCCATACCGGGGTCTGTATCTCGGGAAGTAGGGGTTCCCCGGAACCCGGCAAGTACCCTGACTACCCTGACCTCTCCAACCCTACGACGCGATACGACTTGGACTACGCATTCCAGACAGGACTGCGTGGTTGTAGGTCTTTGTCTTTCTATCCCCACCTCAGCCCCGCGGTCTTCCGTCCTGTTTGTGGTGAGCGCAGCGTGACAATATGCTCAGCCCAACAAACATGGACGCCGCTGAGGTGGCCCGACGCCTAGACACACATGAGGAATGCTTCCGGCAACTTACCGGATCATTCACACTTAAGGAACAACTAGTCTCCCAACTCAAACAAGACGTGGATACCCTTACTGAGCAAGTTAGACGCCTGACCTTATCTACAACCAACACCGCCCCACTTGCAACCACTCCCGCACTCACGACACATACCACTGAGCCAAGACTACCAACGCCCAACCGGTATGCAGGGGATCCCAACGGTTGCCGAGGGTTTCTGAACCAGTGCTCCATACAGTTTGAGTTGCTTCCCTATCACTTCCCTTCCTCACGATCAAAGGTCGCATACATACTCTCCTTGCTGACTGACGCCGCTCTAGCCTGGGCATCTCCTATCTGGGAGCAACGTCCCGATCTGACTTCAAACCTCGCCCTCTTCATCGCCGAGTTCAGAAGGGTGTTTGACACCCCAGGGCGTAAGGTTACCGCCGCATCTACTCTGCTTAATATTTCCCAGGGAGACCGTACTGTGGCTCGTTATGCCCTGGATTTTCGGACGGTGGCTACGGAGACCGGCTGGAACGATGAGGCCCTATCTGCAGTCTTCTGGCAGGGTCTGTCCGAACGTCTGAAGGACGAACTGGCCTCTCTTGATCGCCCCGCTGGATTGGAAAATCTGATAAACCTGTGCATCCGTATGGATCAGCGTCTTCAAGAGAGAAAGATGGAGAGAAACAAACACCCTCGAGGTATACAATCGTCCTCTTTTTCCACCATAGGGCCTCTACTCTCCACAACTCCCGTTCTAGATGAACCCATGCAGCTGGGAGGGACTAGTCTTTCACCTATCGAGAGGCAACGGAGAAGACGAGCGGGGTTGTGCCTCTACTGTGGCAATAACGGACACCTGGTGATCAACTGTCCACTTAAACCGGGAAACGCCAAAGCCCAGTGAGTATAAGGAGGATCACGCTGGGCACTGCAACCTTTCCCCCTCCTCAACCCTCTACTAGGATTTACCTACCCATCTCCATATTCGGTGAGACCTTCACAGTACAGACACGGGCCTTTCTGGATTCTGGGTCAGGGGGAAACTTCGTTGATCAAGAGTTCGCAATCAAGAATAGGATACCGTTGGTACCCAAAGATCGACCGGTAGCCCTTGAAGCCATCGACGGATGACCATTGCAGCCCGCGTTCATTTCCTTGCAAACTGTGCCCCTTAAGATCTCGACCGGTGACTGCCACTCCGAGACCATAACACTGGATATTATCCACACTCCCTCCACGGACGTTATTCTGGGACTCCCGTGGCTCCGGATCCACAATCCAGACGTTGACTGGACAGAGTCCACGCCTCTACGTTGGAGTTCCTATTGCTTGGAACATTGCATGTCTACTCCTAAGGCAGTGGCAGGTCTGGAGGTCACGGATCCTGACAGGATACACCTACCGGGGATATATGAAGAGTTTCGCGATGTCTTTGACAAACGCCAGGCAGAGGAACTTCCGCCACATCGTGCGTACGATTGCCCAATCGATCTTCTACCCGGTACCATTCCCCCGAGAGGAGGATCATACCCATTATCCATACCTGAGACCCAGGCTATGAGACAATATATCCAGGAGAATCTCCAGAGGGGGTTCATTCGAAAATCCTCATCACCTGCGGGGGCAGGTTTTTTCTTAGTCAAAAAAAAGGACGGAACCCTCAGACCCTGCATAGACTATCGCGGTCTCAACAAACTCACCATAAAGAACCGCTACCCCCTTCCGTTGATAGCAGAATTATTTGACAAACTCCAAGGAGCTAGGATCTTCACCAAACTGGATCTCAGAGGTGCTTATAATCTGGTTAGAATCAGACAAGGAGACGAATGGAAGACAGCATTCAATACTCGCGAAGGGGCACTACGAGTACCGAGTCATGCCGTTTGGGTTGTGTAATGCCCCTGCGGTCTTCCAAGACTTTGTAAATGACATCTTTAGAGACCTTCTGGACCGTCATGTGATAGTATACCTGGACGATAGACTAATTTTTTCCAGATCCATGCCTGAACATACTACTCACGTCAAACAAGTCTTGCGGCGCTTAAGAGAGAACCACTTGTTTGCTAAGCTCGAGAAATGCCATTTCCACCAAAAATCTACCTCCTTTCTCGGCTACATCATATCGGACACCGGTCTCGCTATGGACCCTAGCAAGGTCAAAGCTGTACTCGAATGGCCCTGTCCTCTCTCTCTCAAGGCTATCCAAAGGTTCCTCGGCTTCGCCAACTATTACCGGAGGTTCATTCAAGGATTCTCATCGGTAGTAGCACCCATCACGGCGCTCACTCAGAAAGGAGCTGACCCTACTAATTGGTCTGACGAAGCTCTCCAGGCCTTCGAGAGGATAAAAACGGCATTCACCTCAGCACCCATCTTAGTACACCCAGACCCTTCATTACCCTTTTCCTTAGAGGTTGACGCCTCCGATGTAGGAGCAGGTGCTATACTCTCCCAGAGAAAGAACCCTCAAGCTCCACTTCACCCCTGTGCGTATTTTTCTAAAAAAAAATCCTCCGCCCAAAGGAATTATGACGTGGGTAACCGTGAGCTCCTCGCGATCAAACTGGCCTTAGAGGAGTGGAGACACCTACTGGAGGGCACGGAAACGCCTGTCACGATATTAACAGACCATAAAAACCTACTTTACATTGAGGGAGCACGGCGACTCGGGTCTCGCCAGGCAAGATGGTCCTTATTCTTTACGCGCTTCAATTTCCTTATTTCATATATCCCAGGCTCTAAGAACATTAAAGCCGACGCCTTGTCTCGACAGTTCCTGGTAGAGGATAACAAGGTGGAACAGCAGGAGACCATTCTTCCATCCACTTGCATTGTGGCAGCCAATACTTTCAGCGCCTTGTCTGATATTACCAAGGCTCAGAACAACATCCCAGCAGGACTCAAGGTTCCGGAGGATCGTTTGTTCACTCCACTTCTTTACCAGAGGAGAGTCATGGAGTGGGGGCATTCATCCAAGACAGCTGGTCATCCTGGCACCAAAAGAACTACTGAGCTCATCGAACGCACGTTCTGGTGGCCCAACATGCGGAGAGACATACAAGCTTTTGTAGCTACATGCTCTACTTGTGCACGGAACAAGACGCCACACAACAGACCTGCGGGTCTCCTTCATCCATTACCTATCCCGGAACATCCATGGACACACATATCTATGGACTTTATCGTTGAGTTGCCTAAATCTAGAGGCATGGACACCATACTTGTAGTGGTGGACAGGTTTTCAAAACAGGCACACTTCATTCCTATGAAAGGTCTACCCACCGCACCGATGTTGTCCGACGTTTTCATCAGGGAGCTCTTCAGGTTACATGGGACTCCCCTGGTCATAGTATCTGACAGAGGATCCCAATTCATTTCCCGGTTCTGGAGGGCGTTTTGTAAGAGTCTGGACGTCACACTACACTTTTCGTCAGGCTATCACCCCCAGACCAATGGGCAAACAGAACGCACCAATCAGTCTCTGGAACAATTCTTAAGGTGTTTTGTTGCTGATACTCAAGACGACTGGGCAGAACTTCTCCCGTGGGCAGAATTCTCCCATAACAATCTTCGGAATGAATCATCTCAACAGTCACCATTCATGATCAACTATGGCTTCCATCCTTCTGCACTTCCTTCTCTTATCTCGAAGTCTGGAGTCCCGGCCGCAGAGGACAAAATCCTCCACTTACAAGACTTATGGCAGAAAATCCACCTAAACCTACAGCACGCTGGTAAACTACAGAAGAGACAAGCGGACCGTCACCGAAGAGAGGTCCCAGGGTACTCTGTAGGACAAAGGGTCTGGTTATCCACCAAAAACATTAGTTTAAAGGTAACTTCACCCAAACTGGCACCGCGCTTCATTGGTCCCTTCCGCATCACTAAAAAGATCAACCCAGTAGCCTACCGGCTAGAACTGCCTAAGACTATGAGAATTCCCTCCGTCTTTCACTCCTCCCTTCTAAAACCCTGTCTACAAGACTCATCCTCCAAAGGGCAACCTAAACCTCCGCATACCATACTGGTAGAGGGTCAACAAGAATACGAGGTACAGACCATCCTCAACTCTAGAATGTCCAGAGGAGGATTGCAATATCTCGTACACTGGAGAGGCCCGGAAGAGAGAGAGAGTGGATCCCTCATCGTCAGGTACATGCCAACCGTCTCATTTATGCCTTCCACCGAAGGTACCCTGAAAAACCATCCCTGGGTCGCCCGGAGGTCTCCCCTCAAGGGGGGATACTGTCACATCTGCAACAACTCCGGTCAGAGACCGCCCCGCTGACGCGTCACACGGCGGACCCATGCGCACACGCACGGCCAGGGCAGTACACGCACGCTCGGAAAGGAGCTGCCAGCGCCTCCCACAGGGAGGGAACTCGGCCGTACGCCCGCGTGACGTCAGCGCTCCGCGACGCGCATCCCGCACGCGCGCGGGTTGCTCGGCAACCAAGGCAATCACCAGGAAAGCCTGACCTGCAGGCTGTTTCAGATTACTGCCGCCCGGACATCATTGGAGGACCGGATCACACCCCTGCAAGGTAATTGGATCCTTCCCACATATATACCTGCTCCTGTCTGGCATTCCTTGCTGAGCATAACCTCCTGTTTATGCATTGTGCTCACCGCTGCTGTTTAGTTTGCTTGAACTTTGCTTGGCCTGACCTGTCTGTTCTCTGATATCCTGATCCTGGCTGTTCTCTGGATTCCTACACTCTCCTGCACTTTGACCCCGGCTTCGCCCTCGACCATTCTACCTTCTATTACCCTGGACCTTGGCTACGGAAATCTACCATCCTCTACTCTCCAACCCCGGAACCCGGCAAGTACCCTGACTACCCTGACCTCTCCAACCCTACGACGCGGTACTACTTGGACTACGCGTTCCGGACAGGACTGCGTGGTTGTAGGTCGGTGTCTTTCTATCCCCACCTCAGCCCCGCGGTCTTCCGTCCTGTTTGTGGTGAGCGCAGCGTGACACTTAGGGACCGGTATTGGGGAGAAGGTGTATTACCAGGTCTGTGGTGCTCTACCTGTAGGCTTGCAGGAGTTCTGAGTGGTCTGCCAGATGGTAAGGAGACAGGAACAGGACTGGCTCAAACAAACCTCTGGGTTCTTCTGGGTTGGTGTCAGCGGTGATGGATCCCATGGTGTGTGGGTGTAACCCCCCTTCACTGCACAAGCATATCCCTCCTGCCCAGGAACTGACACCAGAGGCAGAGGTATCTTTGAACTGACTTTATTGCAGGGCAGGCTGCATCAGCTCTTCTTTGCAGCACATCTCATTCTCCACTCGCCCCAGGCTTTCTAGACGGTGCATACACATCAGTAGGGCTCTGATCCTGATGGTCTCTAAGCTAGCCGGCCTAAAGTGAGCATGCTTGCCCCGCTATGGGGAAGGCTTACAGATCCATCCTCTCTCACTGAGGAGCAGAGGACAAGGACATTCTCTCCATTCTCACTCTCTGAAGAGCTGAGGGGAAGACCCACCTCACTCCCTGAGGAGCAGGGGGCAAAAGACTCTGACTAACTTTTGGCTTCTCCCCATGAAAACTCTGGAAAGGGCGGGCTCATGGACTGTACCCACTACAAGGGGGCTGTACACAGGCCATGAGTCCCCACCTACCTTCCTTAATTTTCAAGGGAAGTAGAAGGTGGGTCATTGGCCCATAGATTAACCTGCTAATGCCTGGAACTTAATAGGACTTACACAGCAGATACACTATGTGGAGAGAAACAGATACTTATGGAACATACCCTGTTATATCTATATATATATTGTAATCAAAGGATAAGGGAGCATGGGGTCTCCTGAGCTGAACCGCATTGGTTTCAGCCTCGGGGACCTCCTACTTCATGAGCTACAGGCCCCGGTATGGGGTGCCGGTATCCCCCTGCAGGATTTAAATCCCCCGGTCACGTGAAGCAGGAGCTTTAAAAGCACAGGGGATACCGGCACCCCATACCGGGGTCTGTATCTCGGGAAGTAGGGGTTCCCCAAGGCTGAAACCAATGTGGGTCAGCTAAGGACACCCAATGCACATGTACGCTATTATTATAAAGTATATTTATACAGTACGATCGCCTCTAAGAGCCGTGCATAGAGACGCAGCGTCTTCATGCAGTTCTTACAGGCTTTATTTTCTATCACCTATCGCGCTTTACAAGTTTAAGCGCAATAGCAGGGGGAGGGGAGGGAAAGCAGCTCACGCGATCTGGCATATTTTTGCTCGGCCGGAAAAAAATGCCCTGAACATGTTAGTGAATCGTGCCTTTGGCTTCACTTTTTTTCGACCGAGCTAAAAATGTCCAATCGGGCGCAAAAAGCGGAGCTTAGTGCATAGCCCCCCTAGTGTGTGTGTGTGTGTGTGTATGTATATATATATATCAACTCCAGTCTTCCAGGGGCTAAATAACAGTAGGCTATGTATTTATATAATAAACATGTCTTCCAACTTTTGCCTCATCATTATTCCATAATATTTGGGCAAAAGATTAACAAGCCATATGTAGAATTTGCATGTACACCCAATTACTAAATAATCCCATTGGTTAGCACTAGGTTGTGTGGAAAGCCAGTGCATCAGAAAAAACAAGTCCTGTTTGGCATAATAAACTGAGGTTTAGGATAAACTCCTTCAATGTAAGCATATAGCATAACGAAGCCCTAATAGGGTTAGGGGACTAGTACCTAATGCCAGCGGCACCATAAATAAATAGTACAGACCAACGTCCCATATATCAGAGAAAAAAGGGGTACAGCGACCCACAAAGTGACCTCACTCAGTTTCTCCTGGAGTATCCAATCTCAGAATCTTCATAGGCTGCAATCTCCCAGGTGATGGCAGGAACAAGTGGAAAAATAAGGCAGTGCACTGCCCAAAGTAACAGAAGGAGGCTCACGGGTTTTAGCAACAAAAAATAGATTTATTACATAAAAAGTGGGCAAAAGGGTCCCCCCTAGGCCGCAGCAGGGGTCCACCAACGCGTTTCAGACAAAAATGCCCTTTATCAAGGTGTCTTTATCAATGTCACCTTGATAAAGGGCATTTTTGCCTGAAACTAGTTGGTGGACCCCTGCTGCGGCCTAGGGGGGACCCTTTTGTCCACTTTTTATGTAATAAATCTATTTTTTGTTGCTAAAAACCGTGAGCCTCCTTCTGTTACTTTGGGCAGTGCACTGCCTTATTTTTCTACCCATTGGTTAGCACTAGCCTGTATTGGATTGGTTGATGGGATCCAGTCTCTGATTGGCTCCCTGGTGCACCATGTGATGCATCGCCGCACAGGAAGACAATCCTGTTGTATCCCCTGCTGGCTGACGCGTCACAGTATGCAGTGAGCCAGGAAGCGAGGAGTCACCGGGGATATGCTAGGAAGGAATTAAGGGGCTGGTGAGAGCTGCCGGCTGCAGAGGGGACCTAGCTTAACAAGTGGTTACAGCAGAATCCAGACTGAAGTGTATCAGTAAGGGATAGAAAGTGTGTTGTGCACTTATAAACAAGAAATCCAAGTAGTTTGGAGGCAAATTGGAGAAGGTAGATTGGACAATAGAAGTTGAAGGAAAGGAGCCAATGCTGTGCGACAGGTTGAAGAGGCGGGTAAAAGTAGTAATGATTGTGGTGGCGGAGGATTGAAGAAGATGTGAAGGAATATGGTTCCAAGTACTTGTTGAAGGTGGGAAAGGAGGACACAAGGTTGGAGACTTCCCCTTCATTAACTGGAGTAAAGACATCGAATGTACTGTAACTTGGAAAATCTAAGTTCTCGGCAAGCAAATTATAATGGCGTTTTTACATTTTCAAGCCTTGGGATAATAAGGGAAGTACTACGATTAATTTATTCTTGGCAAGGAGAAGGGGAAGATCCCTTAAATGTTGCCCCCCCCTTACCTTAAACGTATATATGTCCCCTTTATTTTCATGTATATATGTTGCCTAGTGTCAAAGAAATATCTCCCCTTGTTTTTTCTATTTTTTCACCATTATAAATGTTGTTTGTGTGTATTTTTGGCTGCATATTACTGTTTCTCTCAGCATACAAGTTTTCTTATCAAGCTCCTACCAGATTGTGAGGAAAGCTGCTCACACGAGCCTAGTGCTGCTTTCATTTTTTTGTATTTGTAAACATGTTTTTTTTTTTTAAATATATAAATAAACTTGTTTTTTTTAAATAAAAATATAACAACTACTACTGTTTAATAAGATAAACGCTGCAAATGTAATAACCTTTTGAGTAAACTTCATATTTTCTTAAACATCATTGAGTGATTTAAATCTATTCCTTATTGCCGTTCAGGTTTGGATCCCATTGTGTACATATTGTTACTTTTATACTTTCTCTTTTTGTACGCAAGTTTTTGCCATTACTCTCTTCTCACTGATCACAGACATTATTGTGACGTTATCAAGCGTTTGTCTGTTAGATACCCTTTAATGGACCAACATGAAGGAATTCAATTGATTTTTTTTTCACAGATGTTGACTTTTTATGAGATTTTGAAAACTCATAAATACTGCAAATAGACGCACCTCTGTGAAGATGTATTGGCTGTAATAAAAGTATTTTTTGTGGTTTCCCCTTTCCAGGCATGCCAGCAAGCAGGAATTGCTAGGGTATGAGTTTCAAAGGGGGGGGTTTGCAGAGGAAACGTTGAAAGAATGTGCCTAGGAGGTTGGGGTCCGGAGTTTCCTGATTCTTGGATATATGTAGGCACATTTCCCCGGCATTATCTTCCCTTGAAAACGCATGCGCGATTCACCACTAGGGTACCCATATTGGTCTGTTGAAAGCTGTATCAATCTGCAGTTCCCTATGACCAATATTTATACAGAGAGATCTTGCTCAGAACCCCTTGGTGGTATATGCGTGCTGCCTGGGAGAGTGGCGATATAAACTGTAAAGATGTACCTAAGAAGGGTACAGAAAGATCCCTGATGGTGGCGCACTGCAGACCTTTATATAATAATGCGGTCAGAGGTCGAGATAAATTGCTATGAATAAAATCAATTTTAAATTTTAAAAATTGATTTTATTCATAGCATTTTATCTCGACCTCTGACCGCATTATTATATAAAGGGCTGCAGTGCGCCACCACCAGGGATCTTTCTGTACCCTTCCTAGGTACCTCTTTACAGTTCTCTATGACCAGTATGGACTCAGAATTGTTTCATCATTTGGAAAATAATTTACGAGAAAAAATATCCCGTCCTTTAAAGGGGGACAGCTGTAGTTTTATAATGTAATAACAGAGGTCGTTCACACAAAATATTTAAAATATATATTATTCTCTTGGGACCGAAATGTTGGAGATTTGTGCCCTGTTACCAATACACTTTTTCCTGCTTCAAGATGGAGTGCTGTCCCCTGATTTTGTGGGATTAACACGGTATCGTTTACTTACAAATTCTCTATGGGACTAGCACCTACCTATATATCTCTGCTAATGGAGTGCCGACTGACCTTTTTTACTATATACAGTCATGTGAAAATGAAAGTACGCCCTCTTTGAATTCCATGGATTTGCATATCAGGACATAATAACAATCATCTGTTCCTTAGCAGGTCTTAAAATTAGATAAATACAACCTCAGATGAACAACAACACATGACATATTACACTGTGTCATGATTTATTTAACAAAAATAAAGCCGAAATGGAGAAGCCATGTGTGAAAAACTAAGTACACCTTATGATTCAATAGCTTGTAGAACCACCTTTAGCAGCAATAACTTGAAGAATTGTTTTCTGTATGACTTTATCAGTCTCTCATATTGTTGGCATTTTGGAGGCATTTTGGCCCATTCTTCTTTACAACGTTGCTTCAGTTCATTGAGGTTTGTGGGCATTTGTTTATGCACAGCTCTCTTTGGGTCCCGCCAGAGCATTTCAATCAGGTTGATGTCTGGACTTTGACTGGGCCATTGCAACACCTTGATTCTTTTCTTTTTCAGCCATTCTATTGTAAATTTGCTGGTGTGCTTGTGTCCTGGAACCAGGGTCTCGAATGATGTATGAATAGTCCCAGTAAGCTCAACTCATGTCCTCCCTCTTCCAAAGCATGACAAGTCCTTAATGTCTTTCTTAATTTTATTGCTGGAGTAGAAAACACAGGAACTTGTGGGTGTATTGTAGGCAGAGAGTGCTTCTCTATGTGGGATGCTTCTATGAGGTTAGACTATGGTAAGAGAGAAAGGCCTTACCAGGGGTGGATGCAGACAGGTCTGTACTCACTGTAATCTAGGGTGGAAAAGGAAGTGAGGGGCAGGGGTAACACTAAAGGTTGAGTGAGACTGCACTAACTGTCAGCAAAAGACAGGGGAGAACATGGGAAAGTCCATTAACTGGGAGGACTGGAGAAGCTGCAGTAGCAGTTCACTGATTACGTGCTCAGAGGCAAGAAATGCAACATTGTTGCATGTTACACAGGCACAGTATATGTGTGCAAACTCCATGCAGCTGAGAATAAGATCTGACAGGCAGAAGCCGCAAAGCAGAGAGGGGGGTGAGTCAGAAATGTAGTTCGTGTTCCATGACACTCCCCGTCTGGTATCTGTAGATACCACTATATAACAGACTATGTGGAACATGTGTGCAATGTATAACAAAGATAACATCACATTCTCAAACAATGCAAGAGTCCATGTCCACATAGCGATGTGACATCGGCTGGTATCCCTGGTATCAAGGTCCCTTGGCCAAGGTTCTTTGGCAAAGGATGCAGGGTGGATGCACAGCTCCAGGTTTGCTGGTTGCACCACAATGTCTTTGTATAAAAGTCTCTGGCACTGTTTCCTTTTAGTCTTGTAAGAGAACAGTCCTTTTGTCTCTGTAGTTTCACCCACAGAGTGTATCCCCTTGTAGGTATACTGCTGCGACACACTTTATTCGAGCAAATACCCAGTTTGTACCTGGCAGATACCTGGAATGCACCGCTCCTCACCTCTGACAAGCCCCGTTGCATTTGCCTTCCCAGCCTGGGTTCATGCCTGGCTGACGGGCGGCTGATCTGTTAAATGATAATGATTAGGATTTAATATGCTGCAATGCTTCGCGTGTCTACCAGATGGCATAAATTCATGAATTGTAATGCAGTATATATATATATACTGTGCAGTATTGCAGCCAGAGGGAATAAAATGCTTCAATCCCTGCCTGGAAAATAACTCAATGCACTCGGGCAGAAAACAGTCACAAACCTCAATACACCCGGGTGAACCCGAATTCGTGGGACTAGCCGAGCTCGAATAAAGTGTGTCGCCAGTGTACCAGCCGTGGCAGCCTGTTGCTCTATCACCTGGCGTTTGGCAGAAGGAGAGGGCTTTTGGCTCCTTGTGGGAGCGGATTACTGTCCCTGGAAAACTGGTTGTCGAATGTAATCCAATAAAGGGGGCGTCGTTCAGGGAGACTCCCTGAAGCTGAGCGCTGGGGTTGAACATTACCCGGATTTGATCGGGTTCCTGAGGGTGGTAGGCCCCAGGTGATTGGAGATACCGCCATTCTTCGCCTTCCTCCATTAGAGGTGCTGGCTTTGCGTGGCCGGTAAAGAATATCTTCTGGATGAAGACCACAAAGTTGTTGTTGGTCTCTGGTTCCCTTTGTAGGCCGCAGAGGTGCGAGGTGAACCTAGAGATGGCATGTTCTCCATTGTTTGGGAAGCGCCTCCTTGGTGAACGGAATGGTAGCGGAGTCACCCGACTGCTTAGTCCGTCTTTAGAGAGCTCCTTGACTGTTAACTTCGGGAATCCTCTATCTTCCCTTGATGGTGTTTGTTTGTCATCGTTCCTTGTTGTCTGGAACGCTGTGCACCGTAGTTCATCGGTACATTTCTCTTGCACGAGAACATCTCCGCGTAGTTTGGTGAAACGCTTTTGTGTTTCTTTGTTGACTGCCATCGGGAGGTTGTTTTCTCCCTGGACATGACGAAGAACAGTCTCTTTTGTCCTTGTAAATCCTTTTGGGAAATGTCTCTGCAACTGTCCCCTCTTACGTGTTTGAACGAACAGTCCTTTTGACACTGTGGCTTCGCCTGTGGGGCGCAATCTTTTGCGGCTATGCCAGCCGTGGCAATTGGTTGCTCTGTTGCTTGATACTCTGTGGAGAAGAACAACTGTACGTCTTAATTGTGCCCTTGCTCGCGGGAGTATTGTCTGATTGTTTGTTGTTTTTAGGACGATCCCTTTGTCGGTCACCTTTGGGAGGTTACTCTCTTCCTTCGATGGAGTCGACTCATCATCCTTGGCTGTCTGGACTGCTGAGCATCCTAGGCCATTGTCGCATCCCATCGGCGTGAGGATGTCTTTGTTGGTCTCAGGGGTATGACCTTGTCTTTTCTCTTCACTTGGCCCTTCGGTCACTTGGAGATAGCCAAGACATGGTTCAGGGAGAGATGTGTGTCCACATTCTGCGGGCATCAACGTAGTCCTGCCCGTGCTCTTTGTTAGTGCACGAGTTGCCCACTATCACCCATCCTAGGTCGAGTCTTTGGGCGTATGGCGCGTTGTGGGGTCCGTTATGCTGTTTACGGACTTTATGTACCCTCATGATGTCCCTACCGAGCAGCAGCAGGATCTTGGCGTCTTGTTCCACCGGCCGGATGTGGTTGGCTATTACTTTGAGGTGGGGGTAATGGAGTGCCACGTCTGGTGTGGGTATCTCGTCCCTGTTTGTGGCCATGTGGTTGCACTCGATGAGTGTGGGAAGGGGTATGTTCACTTTGCCGTCTATTGAGCATATGGTGTAGCCATTCACTCTTCTCCCTGTGGTCTCCATTTGCCCTGCGCACGTTCTGAGAGTGTAAGGAGAAGCACCATCTTGTATGTTAAACATGTCGAAGAACTCTGACCTGACCAGTGATCGGTTGCTCTGGTCGTCGAGGATTGCGTACATCCGAATAGCCTTCTCAGGTTGTCCCTGGGGGTGCACTGCGACAAGGCATATTTTGGAGCAGGACATTTTGTCACCTTCTTTTCCGCAAACCTCAGTGCGCTGAGATGTGACGGATGTTGACTCTCCTTCTTCTTTCTCCCCGCCATGCTCCGCTATGGAGGATGGGTTCTTGAGTTGGTGGAGTGTCATCGCCTCTGGGTGTAACGCTGTCACGTGCTTGTCACTCTTGCACACCGTGCATTTGATCTCTTCCTTACAGTCCCTGGCTAGGTGAGTCGTGGAACCACAGCACTTGAAGCAAACTCCGAATTCTCCAAGTAACCTCTTGCGTTCCTCTAGGGACTTCATCCTGAACCCAAAGCACTTGTTGAGTGGGTGTGGCTTCTTGTGTATGGGACATTCCCTGTTTGGGTCCCTTGGTTCCTTGTCTCCGGCGACCGACTGATCGGGAGTAGTTTGGGTCGTGGGAGGCACGTCCGTCCTGCGGGCCGAGATGGGTGTTTGGGGGTTACCATATCTCGTCGCTGGTCTCTCGTTCTTCAGGCTGCTCGCACTGTATGTGGTTTGCTTACCTAAGATGAAACTGGGATCGTTCCTTGTCCTTGCCGCTTCGCGGATGAAGCTCACGAAGAATGAGAATGGGGGGAAGACGACTTGCTTCTCCCTTTTGTATTTGGAGCCTTGTGAGATCCATTTTTCTTGGAGGTTGAAGGGTAGCTTCTCCAGGATGGGTCTCACTCCACGAGCTGAGTCTAGGGCGTTGAGACCTATTAAGGAATGGTCTTTCCTCACAAACTCCATTTCTTGCAGCAGGTCCCCGAGCTCTCGTAACTTCGAGTAGTCTTCAGTTGTGATCTTGGGGAAGCTCTCGGTTCTTTTGAAGAGTGAATCCTCGACTGCTTCGGGGCTGCCATAGGACTCTTCTAGCCTTTCCCACACTAGGTCAAGACCTACTTGGGGTTGATGCGCGTTTGCCGTCCGAAGTCTCTGCGCTTGCTCCCTGGATACGTTCCCCAGGAACTTGACTAACAGGTTGAGCTCTTCCCTTGCTGAGAAGTCCAAGCTGTCGATTGCGTCTTTGAACGTGAACTTCCACGTCCGGTAGTTCTCAGGGCGGTCGTCGAAGCTGATGAGTCCTGCGTGCACCAAGTCGCGCCGGATCATGTACTTGGCTATGTCTGTCAGACCTGAGACATCGGCGCGTTTGTCCCGTTCTGAGGTAGTTGCTGGGAGGGTCCGTGCGGTCGCCTCTTCCTTGGCATGGACGCGTGATGACTGCTGGCCAGTGTTAGGGGCTGTTTTCTCCCGCGTGGGTGTACCTGGATTGCGAGCCTGTTATGGTGCATCCGTGTGCGCGCTGGCGTGTGGATCACTGTTGCGGCTGTGGCTATCCCAGGCAGCATGTGCCATTGATGGAGCAGCGTCTTCTCCTCGTGGTCCTAGCGAGTCTTCGGTATCTGTGGAGTCACTCCATCCGTGTTGAGATGGTGCGCTGGTGTTCACACTGAAGAAGCTCCTGACCTGGTCTTCAGTGCGTTGGACTGGATCCTCTGAGGCAATCCGTCTGTAGGGTTGCTCCCCGCCATCCTGTTGCGCGGCTGCTTCTAGGACTTCAGCTTGGGCTATGGCGGCGGCGTCTTCCTTCTCTTGTTTAAGTGCCTCTAGATCCGCGTCCAATTCGGCCTTTTTACGCGCCGCGGCAGCGGCGGCATTTGCAGCGGCGGCGATAGCAGCGGCGGCGGCATTGGCGGCGGTGGCAGCGGTGGCATTAGCAGCGGCATTGGAAGCGGCGGCAGTGGCAGCGGCATTGGCAGCGGCGGCAGTGGCAGCGGCGGCGGCATTCTGCTCCTCCTCTTCTATGCGCGCTCTTTCTGTCCTTACGGCTGCCTCTCTGCGACTATATTCAGCCCTGGCACGTGCGGCCTCTGCGGTGGCTCGCGCCCTGGTAGCGTTTGTGCTTGCGCTGGACGCGTTAGACTGTGCTGATCTTGCTGACCTTGATGAGTGCCTGGACGTGCTTGAGCGCTGCGATGCGGTCTCCTGCAAAAGGTCCTTTCTCTTATTCTCAGCTTCCGTGATGGCGGTTTGCACGATGCCATCACGTTCTAGGTCAATCGCCTTTTGTAGGTCGCGCTCTCGTATGCTATCTTCCGTGTTAGTTCTTGTTAGATAGGTGAAGTATGCCTGTGACAGCGCTTGGTAGCCGGAGCGGTCTACCTTCAATTGAGTTATCCCCTGCTCGAGCTGTTGTGCATAATTGCCAGCGCCGGCGACATTGCGTACCCCAAGTGTGGTTGTGCTCCAGGCCAACTCTAATTTAGCGCGGTGCGCTTCAATGTCAGTCTCATATTTTTCGCGGGCCTTTTGTGTCAGTGTGACTGTCCGTTTAGGCCTCGCGTCTGCCTGCGCCTCTTGCAGCTGCGCAGCGGTCTCTGTGTCTGAGAGATCGCTTTCCTGCGTGATGTCTGGTGAGGCTCTGAGTTCTGCCATGCTGTAGGTGTGTGTAGGCCTTTGCCAGTGCGTGTGGCGTGCGGTCTTTTACCTTGTCAGCGATGGGCGTCTGTCTCAGATGATGCCGAGCGGTGTCCTGCAGCGTGCAGCGTTGGGGTAGCTGTACTTACAGGTGTCCGTTGGCTCCTCACTGTGGGGCTGAGCAGCGGGTGGACTCAGACAGAGAAAAAGGCAGTTAGGAATTGTGAGAGAAGCACTGTTTGTTGCAAGGCTGCTGTGCAGTTTGAGCTACTGGTTGTCTGTGAAAGCTGCAGACTGTGTGCAGTTGCAGAGGCTGCTCTGTGTAGTCATGGAGTCTGGAGTAGCAGCGTCTGTAAGTGTCTGTAAGGTCCAGATATCTTTTCACTGTTCTGTTTAAACTGCTGCTTGTTTTGCAGAAAGCTGTAGCAGTTTGCTGTATAGCTGTGTAGAGCTGCACTTTTGTAGCATGAAGGCTGTGAGTGATAGCTTCTGCATAGACCTCTAATACACGGTCTCTCTCTTACTGTCCTGGAACCAGGGTCACGAATGATGTATGAATAGTCCCAGTAAGCTCAACTCATGTCCTCCCTCTTCCAAAGCATGACAAGTCCTTAATGTCTTTCTTAATTTTATTGCTGGAGTAGAAAACACAGGAACTTGTGGGTGTATTGTAGGCAGAGAGTGCTTCTCTATGTGGGATGCTTCTATGAGGTTAGACTATGGTAAGAGAGAAAGGCCTTACCAGGGGTGGATGCAGACAGGTCTGTACTCACTGTAATCTAGGGTGGAAAAGGAAGTGAGGGGCAGGGGTAACACTAAAGGTTGAGTGAGACTGCACTAACTGTCAGCAAAAGACAGGGGAGAACATGGGAAAGTCCATTAACTGGGAGAATGGAAACAAAAGAAAACAGCGCACAACGCCAAATAGTGAAGCAAATTCAACAATATATTATAGAATTAAAAAGGGGGTAATATATCTGCGTACATGAAAAAAGTTGGTAAAAGGCATGTAGTGTGTATCACACTGTTTACCACTTGGCAGCTGTTAGCTGTAGATTCAGGTGCTTGCTTCCCTCTGCTGCTGCAGCTCAGTTGATTCTGGGGCAGGACGTCAGTCTTTTCACTCCCAAGGGGATTTCCCTTCATGCAGCCAGGTTCAGCAGCTGGTACTGGGGCTCGGTGAAATCGCTCCTGCTTCCTGGCCGATATGAAGCTGCTCCTGTACCTCGGCAGGTGTATCCTCTGCACAGAGGTTAAAACGCAGCTTGCTGGGGTGCCCTCAGCGTGCCACGATGCAGCAGTGGTGGATTCAATAGGGAAGTTTGAACAGTCTTACAAAGTCTCTCACAAGTGTCCAAAACAGCACACAGGATGAAATAAAAACAGGACAGGCCAATACATAGACAAAGGCCAATGTAAGCAGATATAAGGCAATAGAATGTTACATCCAACTAGTTTCGTAGAATTAACTACTTCTTCAGGGAATAATTAGGCCATTACCCAGAGGTCTTAAATACCTCACATAGATACCTTATTGGTCAACCAATTAGGGATAGACCAATCATCTATAATAGGTAATGGTCTGCGTGATAGGTAAGATGTGTAGTTTACTTTTAAAACAACAACTTTATTAAAAAAAAAAAAAAAAACAATACCTATTTAATATAAACTTATATATAGACAAAACCTAGCATAAATAATTAAAAACATGCTGGAATAAAAGAAACACAATATTAGTCGACTTAAAATAGACACCATCATTACTTGCATAAAAAGATGTAACTAGAAAAAAGCGTAGGATAAAGAAAGGAAAACAGAGATACAGAGATAAATGATACATCCCCTAGGTACAGAGGGGTGGTGAGCTAAAGATTCAATAAAGTGCCCAAATATCCACATCCTCATTTAACCCCTTAGGGGACATAGTATCTAACTTATGTATCCAATATGTCTCTTTAGAAGACAATGTTTTAACTCTGTCCCCTCCTCTTCTATTTACAGGAATCAACTGAATCCCCTTAAAAGTGAGACTTGACGGATCTTTATTATGGTGTATCAGGAAGTGTCTAGATACACTATGTTTTTCAAAACCATTTTTAATATTTCTGACATGTTCCTGAATCCGAACTTTAAGGCTGCGTTTGGTTCTGCCTACATATTGATACCCACATGCACATTCCAATAGGTATACAATATGTGTAGAGGTACATAGAATAAAGTCATCAATATTAAAAACTTCCTTCGTTACTTGTGAATAAAAAGTGTGTTTGTCAGGATGTTGGTATTTACAAATCATGCAATTACCACAGATATAGTTGCCTTTTGGTTTAGGCCCTAGCCAGTTCTTTTTCGATGTAGTATTGCTCTTACTTATAAAAACATCACTAGGAGCTAACAAGTTTTTGATATTTTTTGCTCTCCTGTAAATAAACCGTGGTTTGACGTCAAGATGTGATCCCAAAATGGGATCATTGCACAATATACCCCAGTGTTTGTTAAAAACCTTTTCAATGTCTCTATGAACCGAATTAAAGTCTGTAATGAAAGCCACATTAAGAGTATCCTTTTTTGTGTTTTGACCTTCTTTATTTTTAATCGTGGATCTATTTTGAACTAACATATCCTTACGATCCATATTACGTACCCTTATGATCTCTCTTTCTAGAAGTTCCTTAGGATATCCCCTCTCTCTAAATCTCCAAAATAATTTGTTAGCCTGTTGGTTGAAAACCTCTAAACTACTACAGTTACGTCTGAGTCTCACAAATTGCCCCCCTGGTATGTTGTTTATCCATGTCTTTTTGTGATTACTATTCGCCATCAGCACATTGCTGGTATCCACCTCCTTAAAGAAGGTCTCAGTCTCCACGGTGCCATCCATTTTGGAAGTTAATCTTAAGTCCAAAAAGTCTATCTGGGTGGCATCCACCTTGTGTGTGAACTCAAGGTTGTAGTCATTCCTATTAAGGTTGGCTACAAATGCACTGGCTGAATCGTAATCACCATCCCACACACACAGGATGTCGTCTATGTAGCGTCTCCACACAACGACATTCCTGTGGTATGGTTGGTCGGGCATGATAAACTGAGACTCCCACCTTCCTACGTACAGGTTTGCGAAGCTGGGGGCAAATTATCCCCCAGCTGCAGACGCCATTATCCCCAACACGGTTATGTGGCACTTATTATTTAAAAAAAAATACAGCTGCAGACGCCATTATCCCCAACACGGTTATGTGGCACTTATTATTTAATGTTTAATTATCTCACTGTGGGAGTTGTGGTTTAATTTTTTTAAAAAAATTTTTATCACTAAATTGATGGTATAGTCACTGCACTGTATATATTTATACATTTAAACTTTATAGGTAGTTAGGTAGTAGCGCACAGTTTTGTTTTTTGCATTAACTGGGAGGACTGGAGAAGCTGCAGTAGCAGTTCACTGATTACGTGCTCCGAGGCAAGAAATGCAACATTGTTGCATGTTACACAGGCACAGTATATGTGTGCAAACTCCATGCAGCTGAGAATAAGATCTGACAGGCAGAAGCCGCAAAGCAGAGAGGGGGGTGAGTCAGAAATGTTGTTCTTGTTCCATGACAGCTTGGGATCATTGTCCTGTTGCATGACCCAATTTCGGCCAAGCTTTAGCTGTCGGACAGATGGCCTCACGTTTGACTCTAGAATACTTTAGTAAACAGAGGAGTTCATGGTCGATTCAATGACTGCAAGGTTCCCAGGTCCTATGGCTGCAAAACAAGCCCAAATCATCACCCCTCCACCACCGTGCTTGACAGTTGGTAGGAGATGTTTGTGCTGATATGCTGTGTTTGGTTTTCGCGAAACGTGGCGCTGTGCATTATGGCCAAACATCTCCACTTTGGTCTCGTCTGTCCAAAGGACATTGTTCCAGAAGTCTTGTGGTTTGTTCAGATGCAACTTTGCAAACCTAAGCCGTGCTGCCATGTTCTTTTTAGAGAGAAGAGGCTTTCTCCTGGCAACCCTTCCAAACAAAATATACTTGTTCAGTCTTTTTCTAATTGTACTGTCATGAACTTTAACATTTAACATGCTAACTGAGGCCTGTAGAGTCTGAGATGTAACTCTTGGATATTTTGCAATTTCTCAGAGCATTGAACGGTCTGACCTTGGGGTGAATTTGCTGGGACGTCCACTCCTAGGAAGATTGGCAACTGTCTTGAATGTTTTCCAATTTTGAATAATCTTTCTCACTGTAGAATGATGGACTTTAAATTGTTTGGAAATGGCCATAAAACCCTTCCCAGATTGATGGGCAGCAACAATTGCTTCTCTAAGCTCATTGCTGATGTATTTCCTCCTTGGCATTGTGTTAACACACACCTGAATGCTCCAGACCAGCAAACTGCTAAAACTCCGGCTTTTACAGAGGTGGTCACACTTGCTGATGATCAATTAATCATTGGCATTTGATTAGCAGCACCTGTCTGCTACTTACCATCTTAATTCCTATGGAAGCAGTAAGGGTGTACTTAGTTTTTCACACATAGCTTCTCCATTTTGGCTTTATTTTTGTTAAATAAATCATGACATGGTGTAATATGTCATGTGTTGTTGTTCATCTGAGGTTGTATTTGCCTAATTTTTAGACCTGCTAAGGAACAGATGATTGTTATGTCCTGATATGTAAAACCATGGAATTCAAAGAGGGTGTACTTTATTTTTCACATGACTATATTTATATATATATGGTACCGATACCTCTATATATCTATATATATATATATATACCACACTTATTAAGGTTATGGTGGGTAAAAAAAAAGTGACAAAAACCCTCCACAGTAAAGCATAAATTACTTTACCGACTCTTATCTCATTTGAGCAAATGCCAGCAACCAACCTCACACTGATGATACCCATTAAGGTTGAAACATGTCTGTGAATGGGACTACTGGCTTTGCATCTCCCAAGCCCTTGCTTAAAAGCTGTGTCTAAAGCAGCATGCATTGGCTAAGGGTTGCTCATGTAATGTGAGCTTGAGATAAAAGGTGGCACTGTGTGCTCATTTGCTTGTCATTTCCCAGAATCCCTTGCTGCAGTGGAAGTGCTGTGTGCTGGGTGATAATGGTGAAAGACAGGGTTGCAGACCTGTCTAAGACATGCAAATGAATATACAGGAATATTTACAGTTGCTTTATGTATATATATATATTGGCAGGATGGCCGTGGTAAGTGAGGAGACAATACGACTTTTCTGGTGAAATAGTGCTGGTGGATTTATTTGTCCAAAAAGGGTAACTAAAACAATGGGTACTCTGTTCCTTTAAATGAAAACGTAAACAAAAACCTAACCCCGGTCGGGGCACTGACTAAACAAAAGTGCAGGCTATCTACCTGGCTTGCTAGCTAACCTAGTCCAGCCTAACAATGTTCAACAATACCAGTTGGCTCCTTACCTGGGAGCTTTATTCCCCCTTGGGACAGGATCAATCTGAGCAGCTTGTGTCTGTCTGTCTGTAACACTCCTCTGTCTTCTCTCTGTGCGTGAGAGAGAGAGACTGCTGCCTCAGAGGCATTTCCTCTTCCTGTTTTAAAGCAGGTGAACTAGTTTAATTTGATTCACCTGTGAACTGCTTAATAAACTGGGTTAACCCCTCGTCTACTGGAAACCATTCATACTGCCATCTCCTACTAACATACACAGAGTCAATGACCCTGTCACATATCCCCCTTCCCAGCGTAACGTTACCGAGTGGAGCGGCCCGTGCACCGAGACTGTGCACCCTAGAGAGTGCATCAGCATTACCGTGCAGTATGCCTGACCAATGTTGGTCCGTGAAATTGAAAGGTTGCAACGATAGAAACCAACGGGTAACTCTCGAGTTCTTTTCTTTATTTCTATGCATCCACTGTAGGGGTGCGTGATCTGTAACGAGCGTAAAAGACCTGCCTAAAAGGTAATACTTCAACGTGTCTGTTGCCCACTTTACGGCCAAACACTCTTTTTCTACTGTGGCATATCTTTGTTCGCGGGGACACAATTTGCGACTTAAATAGAGGACCGGGTGTTCCTCTTCTCCTACAAACTGGGACAGTATTGCTCCGAGACCTACTTTGGAGGCGTCGGTTTGCAAAAAAAACTCCTTCGTAAAATCCGGGGCTACCAAGACTGGGTGACTACTGTTCTATTTTACAACATCAGGTGCCTTTGCCTTTACTAAATCTGAAAGCTGTGCAGCCCGGGTTGCAAAATGGGGTATAAATCACCTGTAGTAGCCTACAATGCCTAGAAATGTCCTAACCTGTTTTTTTTTTTTAAGGGGACGGGGCCAATTCTCAATGGCTTCAACTTTATTGAGCTGAGGTTTTACTGTCCCCCTTCCCACAACATAGCCAAGATATTTTGCTTCTGCTAGGCCGACTAAACATTTAGCTGGGTTGGCTGTAAGACCCGCCTCCCGAAAGGTTCTCAACACTGCCTCAACCTTTTGTAGATGTGAGTCCCAATCTGGACTATAAATTACCACATCATCTAAGTACGCTGAGGCGTAGTTCGAGTGTGGGTGTAACAATTTATTCATCAACCTTTGGAAGGTTGCAGGTGCCCCATGAAGGCCAAAGGGTAAGACAGTATACTGAAAAAGGCCATCAGGTGTGGAGAAGGCTGTTTTCTCTTTTGCTGAACTTGTTAAGGGGATTTGCCAATAACCCTTTGTAAGATCTAAAGTAGTTAGAAAACGGGCCCTCGCCAACCTCTCAATTAACTCGTCTACCCGCGGCATAGGATAGGCATCAAACTTCGAGACTTCATTGACTTTTCTAAAGTCATTACAGAACCGTATTGACCCATCCGGCTTAGGTACCAAGACAATAGGGCTGGACCATTGACTATGGGACTTTTCAATTACCCCTAACTCTAGCATCTTCTTTACCTCTGACTGAATAGCCCCTCTTCTGGCTTCTGGGATCCTATAAGGTCTTATCTTAACGGCTATCCCCGGCTTGGTGACGATATCATGGGAAATCACCCTAGTTTTCCCTGGTACGCTGGAAAATACATCCCTGTTCCTTTTTACCTACAGCTTCTCTGTATTGCTCAGGAGTGAGTTCTGCCGATATTCGAACGAGTGGATCCTCCCCTTTCCCGGATTTATTAGCTACTACCGTCAGACATACCTCTCTATCCTTCCAGGATTTTAATAGATTTATGTGATAGATTTGCTCTACCTTCCTCCGATCTGGCTGTCGAATTTTATAATTCACCGGGCCGACCTGTTCTAGAACTTCATATGGCCCTTGCCAATGCGATAACAGCTTGCTATCGGCCGTGGGAACAAGCACCATTACTCGGTCCCCTGGTCGGAAGTTGCGAACTGTAGCCTGTCTGTTGTAAATGTTCTGTTGGGCCCTCTGTGCCTCTTCTAAATGTTGTCTGACTATGGGAGTAATATGAGCATTGCGTTCTTTTAAATCTTCCACAAATTGGACGACATTTTTCCCTGGAACAGCTTGTTGCTCCCACTCATCTTTGAGGCTATCCAGAATCCCTCTTGGGCGTCTTCCATACAGGAGTTCAAATGGGGAAAACCCTGTAGAGGCCTGTGGTACCTCTCGGATAGCAAACAAGAGATAAGGCAACAAGGTGTCCCAGTTCTTCCCATCACTAGCAACCACCTTTCTCAACATCATCTTCAGAGTTTTATTAAATCGTTCTACCAGTCCGTCCATTTGCGGATGGTAAACAGAGGTTCTTAGGGACTGTATTTTTAGCTCTACACATAAGTCTCGCATAAGCTTAGATGTAAACGGGGTACCCTGATCTGTCAAAATTTCCTTCGGTATCCCGAGTCGGGAGAATACATGAAACAATTCCTTAGCTATAGCTTTGGAGGAAGTATTACGTAAAGGCAGCGCCTCTGGATAGCGAGTGGCATAGTCTAGGATCACTAGGATGTATTGATGACCCTTGGCAGATTTCTCCAAGGGACCCACTATATCCATGGCGATCCTCTCAAATGGGATCTCAATAATAGCATAGGGATCAATGGGGCCCTCAAACTTGGCTCACATGGTATAACAAATCATTTTTAATACAAAAATAGGGATAGGATTCCTTGGTTGTTCCTTCTACCGGGATCCCATTAACTTCTACTGGGGATCATTAGCCTGTTCCCTACCAAAGTTAGTCAGGGAAAGTTCTAGACTTCCAAAACCTTCCTCATCTGGAGTTTGGCCGGTTACCTCCACGGGTGACTCGGATACCTGAGCATCAACAGACCCTGTCTCGGACAACTCCTCTCCCTCTGGCCTCCCTCCATTAGGAGTAGTAACCAGTGCTAACTGGGGTTGGGGCGTACCTCTTTTTTTCCCCTTCCTACGTTCTCGTTTCGATTCAGGGGTTTTAGACAGCTCGGAGACTAATTCAGGGTAGGTAAATGGAAAAAGCTCATCCGGAGTAGGATTGTTTAAGGTGAGTTGTCCTCTGATCAGGGTGTCAAAACCAGGGAAATTACAGCCTAACACTAGGGAATGGGGTAACTTTGGTACAATTGCTGCCGTAGTTTGGATGACTTGCCCCTCTATTTTCACTTTTATCAGAGTCGTGGTGTACGGAAGCGTACACCCATATACACATAATACCCGCAACTTCTCACCCTGGTGTAACCGGAGAGGCTTAACCAACTTCCCTGATACCAAGTTAATATTACTCCCTGTACCAGGGCGGAGACTAATTTACCATTTAAAATCACAGTGGTGAGGAAGTTGTGGGTATGTTTTCCCTCGCGGGTCATACCTACCACTCCAAAAAATTCAGACTTCACAGAGCCATATGCACACTCCATTGGCTCAGACAACTGTGGGCAGTGAGCCTTAATATGCCCCGTCTCCCCAGACTCAAAACAAACAATTGGCCCAGTTCGTTCTTGAAACCCTTTCTGAGATTTAGAGTTTCTGTCCCTATCCGGGTTTTCTTCCACCCGCTCAAATCGTGCGAACGGTCGTGGGTCCTGGCGCCAGCGCTGGCCTCTACCGTTTGTGTTGGGACGTGGGTTGTGGTTTGTGCGAGGGGAGCGTGACAGTTCATGGGTAGCCAGAAAATGCTACACTGCGCCTACCATGGCATCACAACTGAGGGGATCTCCCTGCCCCACCCACCGTTGAAGGTCCTGGGGTAACGCTCGAATGACGTGGTCCAACACCACCATCTCAAGGATCCGTGTCGGGCTATATACCTCTGGTTTTAGCCACTTGGACGCTAGGTGAATCAAATCCCATAACTGGGATCTGGGTGGCTTCTGTTCCTGGTATCTCCACGTATGGAACCTCTGCGCACAAACTGCGGGAGTCACTCCAATCCTTGCAAGGATTTTGCATTTCAGACAGTCATAGTCTGCTGTGGCTTCTTCGTCGAGGTCAAAATATGCTTTTTGGGCTTCCCCCAGTAAAAAGGGTGCGATAATCCCAGCCCATTTGGAGCGGGCCCAACTTTCCCGGGAAGCGATTCGCTCAAAGGACCGGAGGTATCCCTCGACGTCATCGTGCGGCGTCATTTTCTGCAGGTACACGTTCGCCTGGACGGGCCGTGCCTGGGCCATACTGGTCGAGTCCATTTTAATATGGGCCAGCTGCTCAATCAGCTGCCTCTGTGTTTCTGCGATAACGTACAGCTGGGCTGCAAGTATACGGTTTGTCTCCCGATGTGCAGCCGCGCTTTCCAGTCCCCGTTTGTTAGCTTCCTGCTGAACAGCGGTGCTGTGTACTAAGGCCTTCACAACGTCTTCCATACTGATAGTTACCGCGTGGACAGGTCCCTCCAGTCGCAATCTTTAGCTCCGCCCCTTTTACAGGGCGTTCGACATCCCAGTTCTGACACCACGTGTGGCAGGATGGCCGTGGTAAGTGAGGAGACCACACAACTTTTCTGGTGAAATAGTGCTGGTGGATTTATTTGTCCAAAAAGGGTAACTAAAACAATGGGTACTCTGTCCCTTTAAATGAAAACGTAAACAAAAACCTAACCCCGGTCGGGGCACCGACTAAACAAAAGTGCAGGCTATCTACCTGGCTGGCTAGCTAACCTAGTCCAGCCCAACAATGTTCAACAATACCAGTTGGCTCCTTACCTGGGAGCTTAATTCCCCCTTGGGACAGAATCAATCTGAGCAGCTTGTGTCTGTCTGTCAACACTCCTCTGTCTTCTCTCTGTGCCTGAGAGAGACTGCTGCCCCAGGGGCAGGACGTCAGTCTTTTCACTCCCAAGGGGATTTCCCTTCATGCAGCCAGGTTCAGCAGCTGGTACTGGGGCTTTGTGAAATCGCTCCTGCTTCCTGGCCGATATGAAGCTGCTCCTGTACCTCGGCAGGTGTATCCTCTGCACAGAGGTTAAAACGCAGCTTGCTGGGGTGCCCTCAGCGTGCCACGATGCAGCAGTGGTGGATTCAATAGGGAAGTTTGAACAGTCTTACAAAGTCTCTCACAAGTGTCCAAAACAGCACACAGGATGAAATAAAAACAGGACAGGCCAATACATAGACAAAGGCCAATGTAAGCAGATATAAGGCAATAGAATGTTACATCCAACTAGTTTCGTAGAATTAACTACTTCTTCAGGGAATAATTAGGCCATTACCCAGAGGTCTTAAATACCTCACATAGATACCTTATTGGTCAACCAATTAGGGATAGACCAATCATCTATAATAGGTAATGGTCTGCGTGATAGGTAAGATGTGTAGTTTACTTTTAAAACAACAACTTTATTAAAAAAAAAAAAAAAAAACAATACCTATTTAATATAAACTTATATATAGACAAAACCTAGCATAAATAATTAAAAACATGCTGGAATAAAAGAAACACAATATTAGTCGACTTAAAATAGACACCATCATTACTTGCATAAAAAGATGTAACTAGAAAAAAGCGTAGGATAAAGAAAGGAAAACAGAGATACAGAGATAAATGATACATCCCCTAGGTACAGAGGGGTGGTGAGCTAAAGATTCAATAAAGTGCCCAAATATCCACATCCTCATTTAACCCCTTAGGGGACATAGTATCTAACTTATGTATCCAATATGTCTCTTTAGAAGACAATGTTTTAACTCTGTCCCCTCCTCTTCTATTTACAGGAATCAACTGAATCCCCTTAAAAGTGAGACTTGACGGATCTTTATTATGGTGTATCAGGAAGTGTCTAGATACACTATGTTTTTCAAAACCATTTTTAATATTTCTGACATGTTCCTGAATCCGAACTTTAAGGCTGCGTTTGGTTCTGCCTACATATTGATACCCACATGCACATTCCAATAGGTATACAATATGTGTAGAGGTACATAGAATAAAGTCATCAATATTAAAAACTTCCTTCGTTACTTGTGAATAAAAAGTGTGTTTGTCAGGATGTTGGTATTTACAAATCATGCAATTACCACAGATATAGTTGCCTTTTGGTTTAGGCCCTAGCCAGTTCTTTTTCGATGTAGTATTGCTCTTACTTATAAAAACATCACTAGGAGCTAACAAGTTTTTGATATTTTTTGCTCTCCTGTAAATAAACCGTGGTTTGACGTCAAGATGTGATCCCAAAATGGGATCATTGCACAATATACCCCAGTGTTTGTTAAAAACCTTTTCAATGTCTCTATGAACCGAATTAAAGTCTGTAATGAAAGCCACATTAAGAGTATCCTTTTTTGTGTTTTGACCTTCTTTATTTTTAATCGTGGATCTATTTTGAACTAACATATCCTTACGATCCATATTACGTACCCTTATGATCTCTCTTTCTAGAAGTTCCTTAGGATATCCCCTCTCTCTAAATCTCCAAAATAATTTGTTAGCCTGTTGGTTGAAAACCTCTAAACTACTACAGTTACGTCTGAGTCTCACAAATTGCCCCCCTGGTATGTTGTTTATCCATGTCTTTTTGTGATTACTATTCGCCATCAGCACATTGCTGGTATCCACCTCCTTAAAGAAGGTCTCAGTCTCCACGGTGCCATCCATTTTGGAAGTTAATCTTAAGTCCAAAAAGTCTATCTGGGTGGCATCCACCTTGTGTGTGAACTCAAGGTTGTAGTCATTCCTATTAAGGTTGGCTACAAATGCACTGGCTGAATCGTAATCACCATCCCACACACACAGGATGTCGTCTATGTAGCGTCTCCACACAACGACATTCCTGTGGTATGGTTGGTCGGGCATGATAAACTGAGACTCCCACCTTCCTACGTACAGGTTTGCGAAGCTGGGGGCAAATTATCCCCCAGCTGCAGACGCCATTATCCCCAACACGGTTATGTGGCACTTATTATTTAAAAAAAAATACAGCTGCAGACGCCATTATCCCCAACACGGTTATGTGGCACTTATTATTTAATGTTTAATTATCTCACTGTGGGAGTTGTGGTTTAATTTTTTTTTTAAATTTTTTATCACTAAATTGATGGTATAGTCACTGCACTGTATATATTTATACATTTAAACTTTATAGGTAGTTAGGTAGTAGCGCACAGTTTTGTTTTTTGCATTAACTGGGAGGACTGGAGAAGCTGCAGTAGCAGTTCACTGATTACGTGCTCCGAGGCAAGAAATGCAACATTGTTGCATGTTACACAGGCACAGTATATGTGTGCAAACTCCATGCAGCTGAGAATAAGATCTGACAGGCAGAAGCCGCAAAGCAGAGAGGGGGGTGAGTCAGAAATGTTGTTCTTGTTCCATGACAGCTTGGGATCATTGTCCTGTTGCATGACCCAATTTCGGCCAAGCTTTAGCTGTCGGACAGATGGCCTCACGTTTGACTCTAGAATACTTTAGTAAACAGAGGAGTTCATGGTCGATTCAATGACTGCAAGGTTCCCAGGTCCTATGGCTGCAAAACAAGCCCAAATCATCACCCCTCCACCACCGTGCTTGACAGTTGGTAGGAGATGTTTGTGCTGATATGCTGTGTTTGGTTTTCGCGAAACGTGGCGCTGTGCATTATGGCCAAACATCTCCACTTTGGTCTCGTCTGTCCAAAGGACATTGTTCCAGAAGTCTTGTGGTTTGTTCAGATGCAACTTTGCAAACCTAAGCCGTGCTGCCATGTTCTTTTTAGAGAGAAGAGGCTTTCTCCTGGCAACCCTTCCAAACAAAATATACTTGTTCAGTCTTTTTCTAATTGTACTGTCATGAACTTTAACATTTAACATGCTAACTGAGGCCTGTAGAGTCTGAGATGTAACTCTTGGATATTTTGCAATTTCTCAGAGCATTGAACGGTCTGACCTTGGGGTGAATTTGCTGGGACGTCCACTCCTAGGAAGATTGGCAACTGTCTTGAATGTTTTCCAATTTTGAATAATCTTTCTCACTGTAGAATGATGGACTTTAAATTGTTTGGAAATGGCCATAAAACCCTTCCCAGATTGATGGGCAGCAACAATTGCTTCTCTAAGCTCATTGCTGATGTATTTCCTCCTTGGCATTGTGTTAACACACACCTGAATGCTCCAGACCAGCAAACTGCTAAAACTCCGGCTTTTACAGAGGTGGTCACACTTGCTGATGATCAATTAATCATTGGCATTTGATTAGCAGCACCTGTCTGCTACTTACCATCTTAATTCCTATGGAAGCAGTAAGGGTGTACTTAGTTTTTCACACATAGCTTCTCCATTTTGGCTTTATTTTTGTTAAATAAATCATGACATGGTGTAATATGTCATGTGTTGTTGTTCATCTGAGGTTGTATTTGCCTAATTTTTAGACCTGCTAAGGAACAGATGATTGTTATGTCCTGATATGTAAAACCATGGAATTCAAAGAGGGTGTACTTTATTTTTCACATGACTATATTTATATATATATGGTACCGATACCTCTATATATCTATATATATATATATATATACCACACTTATTAAGGTTATGGTGGGTAAAAAAAAAGTGACAAAAACCCTCCACAGTAAAGCATAAATTACTTTACCGACTCTTATCTCATTTGAGCAAATGCCAGCAACCAACCTCACACTGATGATACCCATTAAGGTTGAAACATGTCTGTGAATGGGACTACTGGCTTTGCATCTCCCAAGCCCTTGCTTTAAAGCTGTGTCTAAAGCAGCATGCATTGGCTAAGGGTTGCTCATGTAATGTGAGCTTGAGATAAAAGGTGGCACTGTGTGCTCATTTGCTTGTCATTTCCCAGAATCCCTTGCTGCAGTGGAAGTGCTGTGTGCTGGGTGATAATGGTGAAAGACAGGGTTGCAGACCTGTCTAAGACATGCAAATGAATATACAGGAATATTTACAGTTGCTTTATGTATATATATATATTGGCAGGATGGCCGTGGTAAGTGAGGAGACAATACGACTTTTCTGGTGAAATAGTGCTGGTGGATTTATTTGTCCAAAAAGGGTAACTAAAACAATGGGTACTCTGTTCCTTTAAATGAAAACGTAAACAAAAACCTAACCCCGGTCGGGGCACTGACTAAACAAAAGTGCAGGCTATCTACCTGGCTTGCTAGCTAACCTAGTCCAGCCCAACAATGTTCAACAATACCAGTTGGCTCCTTACCTGGGAGCTTTATTCCCCCTTGGGACAGGATCAATCTGAGCAGCTTGTGTCTGTCTGTCTGTAACACTCCTCTGTCTTCTCTCTGTGCGTGAGAGAGAGAGACTGCTGCCCCAGAGGCATTTCCTCTTCCTGTTTTAAAGCAGGTGAACTAGTTTAATTTGATTCACCTGTGAACTGCTTAATAAACTGGGTTAACCCCTCGTCTACTGGAAACCATTCATACTGCCATCTCCTACTAACATACACAGAGTCAATGACCCTGTCACATATCCCCCTTCCCAGCGTAACGTTACCGAGTGGAGCGGCCCGTGCACCGAGACTGTGCACCCTAGAGAGTGCATCAGCATTACCGTGCAGTATGCCTGACCAATGTTGGTCCGTGAAATTGAAAGGTTGCAACGATAGAAACCAACGGGTAACTCTCGAGTTCTTTTCTTTATTTCTATGCATCCACTGTAGGGGTGCGTGATCTGTAACGAGCGTAAAAGACCTGCCTAAAAGGTAATACTTCAACGTGTCTGTTGCCCACTTTACAGCCAAACACTCTTTTTCTACTGTGGCATATCTTTGTTCGCGGGGACACAATTTGCGACTTAAATAGAGGACCGGGTGTTCCTCTTCTCCTACAAACTGGGACAGTATTGCTCCGAGACCTACTTTGGAGGCGTCGGTTTGCAAAAAAAACTCCTTCGTAAAATCCGGGGCTACCAAGACTGGGTGACTACTGTTCTATTTTACAACATCAGGTGCCTTTGCCTTTACTAAATCTGAAAGCTGTGCAGCCCGGGTTGCAAAATGGGGTATAAATCACCTGTAGTAGCCTACAATGCCTAGAAATGTCCTAACCTGTTTTTTTTTTTTAAGGGGACGGGGCCAATTCTCAATGGCTTCAACTTTATTGAGCTGAGGTTTTACTGTCCCCCTTCCCACAACATAGCCAAGATATTTTGCTTCTGCTAGGCCGACTAAACATTTAGCTGGGTTGTCTGTAAGACCCGCCTCCCGAAAGGTTCTCAACACTGCCTCAACCTTTTGTAGATGTGAGTCCCAATCTGGACTATAAATTACCACATCGTCTAAGTACGCTGAGGCGTAGTTCGAGTGTGGGTGTAACAATTTATTCATCAACCTTTGGAAGGTTGCAGGTGCCCCATGAAGGCCAAAGGGTAAGACAGTATACTGAAAAAGGCCATCAGGTGTGGAGAAGGCTGTTTTCTCTTTTGCTGAACTTGTTAAGGGGATTTGCCAATAACCCTTTGTAAGATCTAAAGTAGTTAGAAAACGGGCCCTCGCCAACCTCTCAATTAACTCGTCTACCCGCGGCATAGGATAGGCATCAAACTTCGAGACTTCATTGACTTTTCTAAAGTCATTACAGAACCGTATTGACCCATCCGGCTTAGGTACCAAGACAATAGGGCTGGACCATTGACTATGGGACTTTTCAATTACCCCTAACTCTAGCATCTTCTTTACCTCTGACTGAATAGCCCCTCTTCTGGCTTCTGGGATCCTATAAGGTCTTATCTTAACGGCTATCCCCGGCTTGGTGACGATATCATGGGAAATCACCCTAGTTTTCCCTGGTACGCTGGAAAATACATCCCTGTTCCTTTTTACCTACAGCTTCTCTGTATTGCTCAGGAGTGAGTTCTGCCGATATTCGAACGAGTGGATCCTCCCCTTTCCCGGATTTATTAGCTACTACCGTCAGACATACCTCTCTATCCTTCCAGGATTTTAATAGATTTATGTGATAGATTTGCTCTACCTTCCTCCGATCTGGCTGACGAATTTTATAATTCACCGGGCCGACCTGTTCTAGAACTTCATATGGCCCTTGCCAATGCGATAACAGCTTGCTATCGGCCGTGGGAACAAGCACCATTACTCGGTCCCCTGGTCGGAAGTTGCGAACTGTAGCCTGTCTGTTGTAAATGTTCTGTTGGGCCCTCTGTGCCTCTTCTAAATGTTGTCTGACTATGGGAGTAATATGAGCATTGCGTTCTTTTAAATCTTCCACAAATTGGACGACATTTTTCCCTGGAACAGCTTGTTGCTCCCACTCATCTTTGAGGCTATCCAGAATCCCTCTTGGGCGTCTTCCATACAGGAGTTCAAATGGGGAAAACCCTGTAGAGGCCTGTGGTACCTCTCGGATAGCAAACAAGAGATAAGGCAACAAGGTGTCCCAGTTCTTCCCATCACTAGCAACCACCTTTCTCAACATCATCTTCAGAGTTTTATTAAATCGTTCTACCAGTCCGTCCATTTGCGGATGGTAAACAGAGGTTCTTAGGGACTGTATTTTTAGCTCTACACATAAGTCTCGCATAAGCTTAGATGTAAACGGGGTACCCTGATCTGTCAAAATTTCCTTCGGTATCCCGAGTCGGGAGAATACATGAAACAATTCCTTAGCTATAGCTTTGGAGGTAGTATTACGTAAAGGCAGCGCCTCTGGATAGCGAGTGGCATAGTCTAGGATCACTAGGATGTATTGATGACCCTTGGCAGATTTCTCCAAGGGACCCACTATATCCATGGCGATCCTCTCAAATGGGATCTCAATAATAGCATAGGGATCAATGGGGCCCTCAAACTTGGCTCACATGGTATAACAAATCATTTTTAATACAAAAATATGGATAGGATTCCTTGGTTGTTTCTTCTACCGGGACCCCATTAACTTCTACTGGGGATCATTAGCCTGTTCCCTACCAAAGTTAGTCAGGGAAAGTTCTAGACTTCCAAAACCTTCCTCATCTGGAGTTTGGCCGGTTACCTCCACGGGTGACTCGGATACCTGAGCATCAACAGACCCTGTCTCGGACAACTCCTCTCCCTCTGGCCTCCCTCCGTTAGGAGTAGTAACCAGTGCTAACTGGGGTTGGGGCGTACCTCTTTTTTTCCCCTTCCTACGTTCTCGTTTCGATTCAGGGGTTTTAGACAGCTCGGAGACTAATTCAGGGTAGGTAAATGGAAAAAGCTCATCCGGAGTAGGATTGTTTAAGGTGAGTTGTCCTCTGATCAGGGTGTCAAAACCAGGGAAATTACAGCCTAACACTAGGGAATGGGGTAACTTTGGTACAATTGCTGCCGTAGTTTGGATGACTTGCCCCTCTATTTTCACTTTTATCAGAGTCGTGGTGTACGGAAGCGTACACCCATATACACATAATACCTGCAACTTCTCACCCTGGTGTAACCGGAGAGGCTTAACCAACTTCCCTGATACCAAGTTAATATTACTCCCTGTACCAGGGCGGAGACTAATTTACCATTTAAAATCACAGTGGTGAGGAAGTTGTGGGTATGTTTTCCCTCGCGGGTCATACCTACCACTCCAAAAAATTCAGACTTCACAGAGCCATATGCACACTCCATTGGCTCAGACAACTGTGGGCAGTGAGCCTTAATATGCCCCGTCTCCCCAGACTCAAAACAAACAATTGGCCCAGTTCGTTCTTGAAACCCTTTCTGAGATTTAGAGTTTCTGTCCCTATCCGGGTTTTCTTCCACCCGCTCAAATCGTGCGAACGGTCGTGGGTCCTGGCGCCAGCGCTGGCCTCTACCGTTTGTGTTGGGACGTGGGTTGTGGTTTGTGCGAGGGGAGCGTGACAGTTCATGGGTAGCCAGAAAATGCTACACTGCGCCTACCATGGCATCACAACTGAGGGGATCTCCCTGCCCCACCCACCGTTGAAGGTCCTGGGGTAACGCTCGAATGACGTGGTCCAACACCACCATCTCAAGGATCCGTGTCGGGCTATATACCTCTGGTTTTAGCCACTTGGACGCTAGGTGAATCAAATCCCATAACTGGGATCTGGGTGGCTTCTGTTCCTGGTATCTCCACGTATGGAACCTCTGCGCACAAACTGCGGGAGTCACTCCAATCCTTGCAAGGATTTCGCATTTCAGACAGTCATAGTCTGCTGTGGCTTCTTCGTCGAGGTCAAAATATGCTTTTTGGGCTTCCCCCAGTAAAAAGGGTGCGATAATCCCAGCCCATTTGGAGCGGGCCCAACTTTCCCGGGAAGCGATTCGCTCAAAGGACCGGAGGTATCCCTCGACGTCATCGTGCGGCGTCATTTTCTGCAGGTACACGTTCGCCTGGACGGGCCGTGCCTGGGCCGTACTGGTCGAGTCCATTTTAATATGGGCCAGCTGCTCAATCAGCTGCCTCTGTGTTTCTGCGATAACGTACAGCTGGGCTGCAAGTATACGGTTTGTCTCCCGTTGTGCAGCCGCGCTTTCCAGTCCCCGTTTGTTAGCTTCCTGCTGAACAGCGGTGCTGTGTACTAAGGCCTTCACAACGTCTTCCATACTGATAGTTACCGCGTGGACAGGTCCCTCCAGTCGCAATCTTTAGCTCCGCCCCTTTTACAGGGCGTTCGACATCCCAGTTCTGACACCACGTGTGGCAGGATGGCCGTGGTAAGTGAGGAGACCACACAACTTTTCTGGTGAAATAGTGCTGGTGGATTTATTTGTCCAAAAAGGGTAACTAAAACAATGGGTACTCTGTCCCTTTAAATGAAAACGTAAACAAAAACCTAACCCCGGTCGGGGCACCGACTAAACAAAAGTGCAGGCTATCTACCTGGCTGGCTAGCTAACCTAGTCCAGCCCAACAATGTTCAACAATACCAGTTGGCTCCTTACCTGGGAGCTTAATTCCCCCTTGGGACAGAATCAATCTGAGCAGCTTGTGTCTGTCTGTCAACACTCCTCTGTCTTCTCTCTGTGCCTGAGAGAGACTGCTGCCCCAGAGGCATTTCCTCTTCCTGTTTTAAAGCAGGTGAACTAGTTTAATTTGATTCACCTGTGGACTGCTTAATAAGCTGGGTTAACCCCTCGTCTACTGGAAAGCATGCATACTGCCATCACCTACTAACATACACAGTCAATGACCCTGTCACTATATATATATATATATATATATATATATATATATATATATACGTGTGTGTGTAGGTATAAGAATCCTGTTTTTGTTTTTCCAGTACCAGAACACACCTTTAAATTCACGATTTTCCATCACTTTGAATGAACTTGAACTTGTCCCCGTACAGAGCAAAAGAACCTTTTCCTGTCTTATCATGGAAACAAAAATGTATAATATCAGCATTTCCTTCATTAGTCAATAAAAAATAGCCATCAGAAGAGAAACGGTGAAGGGTGTCTCTAATCTTTGTAACAAATGGTTACTAAGTAAAAGCTGAGGTTGTTAGAAGCATTAGATAACAGAACTGGTGCCGTTCTGGGCATACAGTCACAGCCTGCTTTTTGTCATTGTTTTTTCCGACAAGCTTTTCCAGGTTGGATCCTTTGGCTGTTGTCATAGCATTGTGTGTGTGCTGGAGATACTCACATCTGACACCTGCCACTTTGCATTCAGTTTGGATGAAAAGCAGCCACTGCTGGAGTTTGTTTAAAAAACAACCAACGCTTTTATTAATGTCAAAACCAAACAGGCGGAAGACAACACTGTGACGGTAGGAGGTAACCAGGCTCTCAAATAATGCATGCGTGCAGGATCTACAATGCAAAGAAATATAGAAAATGCAGTTGTTACCTTAAAGATACAATACTGATGTTCTGTGTATCTGGTTGCTTCACATACTGTAGAAGGTGTTGGAGTGGAGAAACTGCAGAACAACAATGAAAACAATGGCATCAGTGTATTAATGCATGAAACCAACAACATTACTTACTAAACTGCAACCCCAAATGACTCTAGTTCTTCACTACAGAGTATAACCCCCCAATGAATTAAAAATATATATTGCTGTAATATTTAATTTTTTTCGGTTTGTCGCTGATTACTTCAGCCCACAGACCTCAGATGCCTTAATAGTCCGTTTATTGTGTCTTTCATGTTCTTGAAATTTGCAGCTGTGTATTTATACTGCTTCCGAAGAGCATCTAAAATAGTACACTTCAAATTGCTCTGTATTGCCTTTTTACCACACAAACCATCAAATTTCCCTTTCCTTGCCAACTCGGCATAAAGCTCGAAAGGCACATGATACTAGAATATCAATTGGGCAAAACTATGTGGTTGTCCCCGGCCGCATTCCTTTCCAAAGTTTCCCTCGGTATTATGGACAGAGGGATATCAGGTAGAGGATCCCCAGTGACAGGGATACATAGTGATTCAGTTACCACAGGTGTGTTTTGGAAAATAGGCACAGGTAACTTCTCCGGGACGCCACTTTACTGAAGGTCAGCATCAGGAGGACAAGGGGTGATAAGCACAGTGTCATCATCACTAAATGTGCAGGATGGTCAGTAGGGGAATTCCAGCATATGGAGATTGGTTTGAGGTACATTGTGGGCAAACGATGCTTCCTCCAGATGTGGTACTTTCTCTTGAAATAATCTATCCACAAGCAAATAGAGACCATCCATGCACCTCACAATATGGTCCATGCTCTCTAACATAAGGTCCTTTTTCTTTTCCAGTGAGTCCATTCTCTGATCCTGCTTGAGTACCTGTGCACGATCACTGGCAGGTCTGGCCACAGCTGTGCATAGCATGCCATCATTACAATTGTCAAACAAAAACCCTCTTGACAAAGCAATGCTATCCCTAAACAAGGCACCAGTTCAACTTAGTCTGGAGCTCGGCCCTTGTTGGGGAGAGCTGGGTCTTCAGTGGTGTGTGCTGGGTTTGATTGGGAATGTGCTGGCTTCGAGGTGGGGTGCCCGGGTCTGAGGTGAACTGAACTGGGTCTGAAGTGTGGTGAGGTGGGTCTTGTGTGGGGTGTGCTTAGTTAGTAGTGGAGTGAGCTGGATGTAACAGAGCTTGAGGCTGATTCTAGGTAAGATGAGCTTAGTCCAAGGTTTCATTTCTGAATGCAGCATAGAGATGGGTCCTGGTTGGTTCGGGTGGATCCTATAGTGACCTTCATGGACGTTGTCTTTATATCTTGTGTTTCTCTTTCATGGGAAGTTTTGTCTCACTGGTTCTTCTTCTTCGTCATAGTCTGCCTCTTCTTCATTTTTGATGATCGAAATGAGTTTTCTTTGCCAAGTGAATTTCACCCATGACTGCTGCCATGATAATATCATGAGATATTATGTATTTTAATCAATCTGGTGCAACAGGGGTTAATATAGCTACAGTTTGATTTTAAAAATACAATATATTGGGTTTATGACAGGTCATGACTTTTCCTGGGTCTGTTCTTCAAAAGAGGACTTAATTGGGTGGGCCTATCACAGATGACCCCCCCCCCCCCCCACGATATGACACAATAACCAGAGACTATTCTGTCAACCTCAAAGAAAATGAAACCTTTGTGAATGAGTACAGGTGCATACTAGAGAGAGGTGACACACAAGTTATGCCTTAGTTGGATGACTTTATTAAAAATGAGAAAATCATGTGACATCATCTACTGTACATACTAAGGGGCCTATTCTAGTAGCTTCAATAAGTGACTTATCGAGCATTTTGGGCACTTCTCGAACGAGTTTGTAAGTGTAGTTATTCAGACAGCTCAGATAACATGTCAAACCCGCTCAGGATGTGCTTCTCCCCTATTGGTAGCGCTCCAGCTCAGAGAAACCAAATGGTAGCTTGTATTTCTTGTGAAATCAAGCTATTCTAGTAACTTCGAGTAGCACACTCGCAAGCAACTCACAAGATGGGATCCGCGATGTGACTCAGAAGAAAAAATAATATTTTGACTACATCAGATTCAAGCCGGGAGTCTCCAGAGCTGACCTGCATTAATATCAGCTCCGGAGACCCTCTGTTTCCATCCTATGTAATAAAAATACCTGTACAGGCAGCTAGGCAGCTAACCGCTAAGGTAATGAAGGGTTTAAATACTAGTGCCCCATTTATTTGGGGTAGAGGGGATGGGTGAAGGTGGTAGTTGGCCCGTGGTGGGTGTTTATGCCTAGCGGGAGGGGTTGCGGAAGGAGTTAACCCTTCATTACCTTTGTGGTTACTACTGCTAAGGTAATGAAGGGGATAACCTCTCCTGCGACCTACCCTATAGGTATAAACACCCATCACAGGCAATTCCAACCTTCACCCACCCTCTATACCCCCAATAAACATTAATATATAATACAAACACCAATACTAGATAATACACCCATTGATTGCCAGTCTGGTTACCTATGCCCTAAATAGGAGCAAAGATAACCCCAATGGCAATGAATGGGCACCATACTACCACCCCCTATATCCACAAAAATATCCCCCCTCCCCCCCAACACATGCAGTACAAATCTGGATAATAGCGCATTTTACCATTAAAAATAAAACATTACCCAGCCAGCATAAAATAAATTAAAGTTGTACTTACCCCTGCGAGGATGAAGGCTGCCCACATCCTCATCTTTGTCCTCTGCATCTACCGTGAGCAGCAAAATTTTAATTAAAAAAACGAACTACTGGCCAAAAAACCCTTAATTATGCAGTGGTTTGTCATCGCTATAGTAATTAAGGGTTTAACCCCCCCCCCCCCATAACCACCTGGGAGGCCTAACTACCCCAACCCCCTCTATTCGCATAACCACACAAACAAATGGGCAAGGGCAAAATTGGCTAATGGCATGCTTGCCCATTTGTTTGCAAAACGAAAGAAATACACAATAAAAGATCGACATAACAGTACAATACGTTACACTTACCAATAAACCCATTGAATGTGACTATGGTAAACCATGCCCACAATACAATATGGGCATGGATTTCCACAATGCCAATTAATGGGAAAGCTAAAAAAAAACAACGCCCAAATAAAATATAATAATACTGTAATAGCATGTTCTTGTATAGTGCTGCTTGTTTTACGTCACGCTTTACGGAGACATTTTGCAGGCACAGGTCCCTGCACTGTGGAGCTTACAATCTATGTTTTTGGTGCCTGAGGCACAGGGAGATAAAGTGACTTGTCCAAGGTCACCAGGAGCCAAAATCGGGAATAGAACCAGGTTCCCCTGCTACAATCTCAGTGTCAGTTAGTGTTGTTACTCACTGAGCTGCTCCTTCTCCTCCTGTTATTACAATGAAATAAAAACAAGCATTTGGCAATAAAGCTATTGATGGTGGCATGATTTACCACAGTCACAATGTGGGCATGGAGTACCACAATGGCAATGAATGGGCACGCTAAAAAAAGAAAAAGAACCACAAAATACATTACAATTAAATAAAACCAAACATTTGCAAAAAAAATGCATTGATTGTCAATTTCTTTATCTATACCCTTATAGATAAACACATTGCTGGTCAATGGACAACTTAAAAAAAACATAAAAAATACAAAACAAAATAGTTAAATAAAAACAAACTTTTTCCAATAAACTCATTTATTGTCACTAGTAAACCATGCCCACAATATGGGCATGGATTGCCACAATGGTAATAAATGGGCAACCTAAAATAAAAATAAAAACAAATAAAATACATTACAATTAAATGAAAACAAAAATTTGCCAATAAAGCCATTGATTGTGACTGTTTAAACCATGCCCATAATATGGATTACCACCATGACAATGAATGGGCAAGCTTAAAAAAAAACAAGCACCAGATACAATACATTACAATGAAATAAAAACAAGCATTTGCCGAAAACGCATTGATAAACACATTGACTATCTATTCCCTGAAAGGGGCATAGATAAACATATTGCCTGTCAATGGGCAAACTATATAAAAAAGCATAATTAAATAAAATCCAATCAATGTGTTTCTTATCTTTGCCGGGCATTACTCTCCTTGTCCAACTGTGGCACCAACTCTTGGTTTACCACAGTGACAATCAATGGGCAAAGGGGCTGGGGGTAGTTGCTCCGGGGAGGGTGGTTAGGCCACCCAGGTAGGTAGCAGGGGAGGAGGGTTAACCCCTTTATTACTATAGTGGTTAATAAACGTTAAGGTGATTAAGGGGTTAGTGGAAAGTACGTAGTTTGTTTATTTTAATAAACCCACGGAAGACGCAGAGGACAGAGATGAGGATAAGGGTGACCTTTATACTGGCAGGGGTAAGTACAACTTTAATTTACATTATGCTGGCTGGGTAATTGTGACAGTGAGGGGGTACCCAGTGCCACAATAAAGGTTTAAGCCTGTTGAGCCCAGGGTTTGTACATTCATAACAAATATATGATCACCTGCGCTTCATCCATGTAAGGAGCATGCAGCTAGGCGAAAAAATTGGCCATACAAATGTGAAACAGAAAGTGAATCCCTGCGCTTCTGCCTAATGGGTTAACAATATATGTGAAATAAATATATATACATGGTGTGCAAATCTGAGATAAAGGAGACTTTTAGTTACATCCTTTGATCAAATAATGCCCAAGCCTGCCACCAAACGCCAAGGTAAGTCTCATAGGCAGGTCCCTACACTGACTGCAAGTAGTGTTATGTGAAAATAGGGCCCCACTATTAAGGTGTAAATATATATTGGCGTAATTGCCTGCAAGTGCATATATAAGCAACTTGTGGGAGACTAACCCCCCCCTTTTCCAGGTATTTTCTCAGTATGGTCCCTGGATTACCACCATTCACTTCACATGTAAGTGTTCTCACTGGTATTAACCAGTTTTTAACTGCACTAGGTTATATAAGCACATGCTTGGACATTTTAGCCCCATTTGGGGCATTTTCACATAACACTAGTTGCAGTCAGTGTAGGGACCTACCTATGAGACTTACCTTGTCGTTTGGTGGCAGGCTTGGGCATTATTTGATCAAAGAATCTAACTAAAAGTCTTCTTTATCTCATAGATTTGCACACCATGTATATATATTTGTACATTCGTAACCTGTAATGTGCGGTAATAAAGTATTTTATGTATTTTTACCTTTCCAAGAGTGCCAGCAAGCAGAGATTTCTGTGGAATGAGTTTCAAGGGGGGTTTTGTGGAGAAAGTGTAGTCAGAATGCACCCAGGTAGCCAGGGTCCAGAGTTGCTGGATACCCCAAAAATGTACCCGGGAATCATGAGGGATTCCTGGATACATGTAGGCACATTGTCCCGGCAATACCTCCCCTTGAAAACGCTTTCGCGACTCACCACTAGAGGTTCACTGCTTCAGCACAGACCAGAAAGGTAAAAGGCGCATAGGGATGTGAGGTGTCCATGAAACAATCAAGGGGTTCATAGGTTAATGGGGATACCCAGTACATGTCAAGGTCACCCAAAACCGGTTTAGGGGTTCTGAGGTGCTCCAACCGTACATATAAGGTTGCGAGGGGATTCTTAGAACCCATGCTAAGTCTATGCTATGTGGGGAATATGGCTAGTGAAAAAATAAGTGCAGCTTTTTATTATATTTCCCATACCAGAAAGACTTAGGTCTTTCAAATGTATATTTTATTAACAAAGTGTGTTAAGTACATATATGCTTTGTGCACAGTAAATGAGCTGGGACTTTCAGAACCAATGTTCTGACAGGCCACTGGGGCTACCAACTTGGTGCCAGTGTGTCTGCCAGGACGTCGGAGATGAAAGCCACAGAGGATGTCTGAGGTGTCAAGACCATTTGGTCAGGAGGGAAGAGCAAGTACCCATGTCCTGCGATGAATGGATATTCTTTGAATATCCATTTGCCCCACCAGACTTGGAGGAGCCCAACCCAGCGTGTGGCATCTGAATAGCAAGTGGCTGCGGTGGCAAACTTGCACATGCCTGTCAGGATAATGTCATGTGATATTGGGTATTTTTAATCCCTCTGGGGCTTAAGGGGTTAATGAGCTACAGTTTTAGGAAAATACAAATATGTGTGGTGTCTTTTCAGAAAAATCTGGGCTTCAAAAGGCTTGATTGAAGTTGGGTGGGGAAAGTACAGAGGGGATTTGGTGTATGTTAACACCTAATTTGCAGGCCAAGTGTATATTGCTGGTAGAGACAGCTAGGCCCATGTCTGGAGCATTGGGTGTGAAATATAGCACCTGTGACAAACGTTCTCTACACAGGAGGCCCAGCTTCAAAGCATTTCTTGACAAGGGGTTTTATGGGGACCAGGGGCGTGGCTACAGAAGGTATCAGAATGAGTGACCGTATTAAATATAAGAATATCATGAGATGTCCTCGGCTGAACATGCTAAAAGTTACATGTGTGTATCCGTGGGACCGAGTCGCAAATAATGATTACAGACACATGATGTCTAGCAGGTACTAAGAAGTATCTCAGAACATCCAGGGGGAGCATATAATGGGTTGAGAAAACAAAACAAGATACACAAATATAAGTGCAGACGTAATGCAATCAGTGAATAAATGTGGCCAAAATAGGTCTGCTGGCGACCCGTAGCTGAACCTAACCTGCAGCCGTGACGTCAGAGGATCAGACGGGCGCACAGAGGGAGGCTCCGATCGTGGATACAGTGCCGTGGCATTTAGCCTGATGACCCAGGGAGGCGGTGAGCTGCTCGGGACAACTCCTACTCACAATTTGTGACCAATGCTTTTATTATATTAGCACATTGTAAGTGCGCATTTTTTACCCATTCATTTTTTATAAAGTTTATATTATTGATCGCACTATGTAGTTTTCTCTCTCTTTATACATGCGGTTTATGCTGACGGAGTATCGATAGGGGGTCCGGTGCCTTTATACCATCAAGGGTGGCAACCCTATTTGCCAACTGCTTATATATACACTTTAGTCCTGTGAGTAGTACAGCTATATGAGCCAAGACACTGCCACATTTATTCACTGATTGCATTACGTCTGCACTTATATTTGTGTATCTTGTTTTGTTTTCTCAACCCATTATATGCTCCCCCTGGATGTTCTGAGATACTTCTAAACTTTGGAACCCGTGAAACAGGTCCCACCAGTGAGGTTTGAGCTGTGGTTTTTTGGTCATCACTTATATTTATTTTATCATTTACACCATTATTATTATTTATTCACTTCATATATAGCTGTTCGCGCCTTTTTGTTCACCTATTTACACAAGTAGCAGGTACTAAGAGACAGATATTATTATCTCTCTTAATTTTAGTATTACACAGTAATATTTCGTCTCATTGGGAGCGTCATGCGTGCCGGAATGTATTAATATGTCTCACGTGCCAGTGAGTATTATTGAACTGAAGTTATGAAGTTATTTAGATAGGAAAAGCAGTTTTTAAACGTCCTGGGGTGCGAGGAGTTTTACTCTGGGGAAGACTGTCAACCTCACCACTGATTTATGAGAGGGGCTGGGTTTAGGTTGTGTTCAATGGGAAATAACTGTATTTAAGGCTGAGCAAGTGTGGTGGGGGTAGATATCTACAGAGGAGTATTTTGAGACCAGATACGGGATATTTCAATATTTCTTACCAGCGACTTCTCTGGGGAAAATCTATGTCATGTGGTGAAGTATAGATTTTCTTTTATGTTTATCATTTTATTTTAAGAAGCTGTTCTGCCTTATATTGTAATAACTGTATGTTTATTTTGTAATACCTTTTCTGTAATCCAAGCACTGTATTTTTATATATATTAAAACATTTAATAAGTAATGCTTTGGGCTCTGAATGAACTAATGCGCGCTCTGGAGAGAATAACTTACGAATTCGGGCACATGTTACTACAACTGATTTTGTGTTAAAGTGCATAGTTTTTCCCATAATAAACAGGGACCGGAGGCCCGGGCGGATATTATAGTCTAAGATCTTTTATCATATCTGCATAACCTCAGGTGGTGGCAGTGGATGGTTATGATGTGCAATTGGGTAGGGTTTAATGCTAACTCGCTGGTTCCTTGCAGAGGAGAAAGGGGGGTTGCTAGAGTAGCCGTGTGTATTAACCCTGGTTGCATATCTAAGTCACGTGCTCAGTTGTGTGCTGTTCGTGGCGGTGGTATATTGGGACGGCTTGAGGAGAGATACAACCCATTTGAGGGACCCCTGAGTGGGTGAAGAGTGGGGCAGCTTGCGGGTTTTGTATTGATCCTTGATCCTGTAAGAAGGGATATTGTCCATTTGACGGACCTTTCCGGAGGTGAAGAGTGGGTGCGCTTGCGAACGTCGGTATTAACCCTTGTCCCATATGCAGGTCGCGTGCTAGCAGGGGGTTGTACGTGACGCAGATTCAGAACCCCCACTTGCCCGGCTTCACAAACCAGCATCGCTCTGATTGTCTGGTTCAGAAACTCCCACGCCCGGATTGGCTGCAGGGTTTTGTGAATGAAACACAGAAGTATTATAAACCCCTGAGACAATCAGATTAGTGGATTCTAAGCACCAAGTCAAGCAAGTAACTTCCAGTCCTCTGGAGAGAGGGGAGCGGTGGCGTCTGGTATTGCCGGCTGATTTCAGTTCCAGGACATTTCAGGCTAGGTCCCTGTCAGGGTAAGCTTTGGATTTAGAAGCCCTTGCACATAGGAAAGTCTAGTTTTCACCCCCAGGCCCCCAGTGTGACTTTTCTTATGTAGTTTGTGTAACATTTTGTGTCTGCCTTTTCCTGTGAATATATTTACAATTTATTTCATTTACCTGTTTTGCTCAATGTATGATCCTGGTAAAAAGGTGTAAATGCTTGGTCTCCCATGACAGTAATGTTTTATTTATAATGGTCTAGTGCACTATTATCCAGATCTGGACAATAGGGATTTTGCCCTTTACTCTATTGTATGTGTTGGGGGGGGTGGGGGGTGTTGTTGTGGGTATAGGGGGTGGGTAGTAGGGTGACCATTCATCGCCATTGGGGTTCTCTTTGATCCCATTGAGGGCATAGGTAACCAGACTGGCAATCAATGGGTTTATTGGCTAGTATAGGTGTTTGTATTTATTTGAATGTTTATTGGGGCGGAGGGGGTGGGTGAAGGGGATATTTCCCCTGGGGTAAATATCCACCCTGGGGTAACTACCTCCTTCACCCACCCCCTCCACCCCCAATAAACAGGTACTCTGGCTTAACCTCTTCATTGCCTTAACGACTAGCCGCTAAGGTAATGAAGTTGTTTTTATTTTATATTAATAACACAGTATTGAAACTAGGGGTCACCGGCGCTGAACTGCATTAATTTCAACCTCGGGGATCCCCTGCGTCCCGAGTTACAAGCTCCGGTAGGGGGTGCTGGTATCTCTCACGGTCATGTGACGCAGGAGATTTAGACAATGCAGAGAGATACTGGTACCAGCACATGTGTCCGGCTACCGGGCCCCAGCTCACCCATTGCAGCGGGCCTCCCCCTCCTCGCTGTACCAGGCCTCTCTCTCCCCACTGCAGCGAGCTAGGTCTCTTGTACAGGTCCCACCCCTGCGTGCATGAAATTGGATCAAACGGACTGGGTGCCATCGGAGGTCCTGTCTAAGGTGAAGTGTGTCTGTGTGTTGAATGGGTGGAGGGGTTATGTGAATTGGGGCAGGGGAGATATGTATATTGGGGAGAGTGGGATGGGTTATGTGTATTGGGGAAGGGATAGAGTTTATTGGGGAGAGAGGTGGGGGTTTGGGATAGAGAGGTGAGGGTGTCAGTGAGATATGGGGTGTGGGAGAAAGAGGTGAGGGAGAGTGGGAGAGAGAAGGGGGAGTGTGAGAGAGAAGTGGGATGTCTGAGAGAGACTGGTGGTGTGGGAAAGCGGTGGGGGAGATAGAGAGGGAGAGAGAGAATTGGGGTGCATGGGAGAGAGAGGTAGGGGTGTGGGAGAGAGAGGTTTGGGTGTGGGAGAGAAGTGGGGGTGTGAGGCAGAGCGAGAGAGAGGTGGGTGCGTGAGGGAAAGTAGAGGAGGCAGAGGATGAGAGGGAGGGAAGAGATGGGGTTTGAGAGATAGAGGGGCGTATCGCAAAGCCGTCGACACTGGGTTAGGGGCAGTGGAAGTTATAGTCCTAGGCCCTGGGAAAAGCTGTCTGTGGCCCTGTTGCCGCCAAACTGTCCTGCACCGACAACACTCAATTAATTACTGTACTACGAAGATAAAACAGTGCAATCACCACATCTTTTCTATTGTAAAAAATATTTGTCTCAATAATTATAGATACCCTGATTTTAATCCATTTGAATTGATCTGGCATGTTTTAAAGCATCCTCTGCACAAATATGTGAAGCCAGCTAACCAAGATGAATGGGATACATAAAGACTGGGATGAATGTCTTAGAGTTGAAACACGCAACAATTTAATCAACCACATTAGAAATATGTTACCTGTTGTTATAGGAAGAAATGGGATGGTAATAGGGATGTAAAAACAATGCATTTGTTAATGTTTTATTTGTATGTGTCCTGAGCAAAATACATTGCATTAAATTATGTTGTACTGCACCTAAACCAAGTAAAGAAAAGGTGGTGAGTTAGATATTAGATATTAGAGTTAGATATTAGGTAGCTGTACAGCTACTCTTAAATGATATTTATGTTGTAGTTAAAATAACTGCACTGTACTAACTCACTTCTCAATAGATATTTCTTATTCAACTATTACTGTCTGGGTTTTGGGGTATTTGGGACAAAAAGGCCAGAGCAGTGATGAGAGGTGTTTAATTAGAAAGTGTTAGGTTGTGTATAATGTTAAGGTGATGATGCTTAGCACCCTCCTGTATCTTTTTTCCTTTGCACCAACATCCTACTGCCTGAGTCACCATTATTAGGCAAAGTAGTCTGCTGCTGCAATGAGTTCTCTAATCAATTCTGATAATTTGGTCATACATACCGGAACGCTCTCCCCTCCCCAACATAAACCTAATAGTTAAAACTATAATGGTGGACAGCACACTTGAAGCAAGGTAAATATTATACTGTTTGCAGGGCGCAATAAGGAACAGCGAGAGGACCCCAGATCCTCACAAAACAATATATAAACACACTGAAATGTTCGAGCACTCACTGACTATAGGAAAAATGGTCAAAAAACGGAATATGCCAAAATGTGAATTTTAATATAAAAAAAGCGAAATCTACAATAAACCTGGAATAATGTCACGTCAGCGGGAAATACACAAAATGGACCCTAAGAATAGTGATGTGGGGAAACTATACAAGGGAAGGGATACCACAATGGGAAAGGAGGAAGGAACAACAAAATAAGGGGGGGGTGAGTAACAAGGGGGGAGGCGTTTCAGGGTAAGAACCCCTTCCTCAGGCCCGTTCCCTCAAGTCCAAAGGGGCAAAAGGTACTTCCCTAAACCCTTATAACCCCACTATATAGAGCTCACCCAAACACAAAATGCTATGAAATAGAATAAAGCGCTCTCTCTCTCTCTCTCTCTCTCTCTCTCTCTCTCTCTCTCTCTCTCTCTCTCTCTCTCTCTCTCTCTCTCTCTCTCTCATTTGGCATCCAGATAATGAAATAGCAATTAAAATGAAAAAAACAAACAAAAAAACCCACAACCACGGGATGTCATTTTGTATGCTTGCTGCAACTTCCCGTGGCTAGCCCGTGGCAAATAACGTCTTCACGTGGGATGAACCTCGTACCTTGCCCCGGTGCTGGAATCGGCACGTCTTTCTACATCTGTTCATACGTAATCTGAGATAGAGATGGCTGCACCTTATGTTACACAACTTGAATTATTATGACTGAATATAAAATCCCCCAATGATATAGTGGTCTGAAATTAATTGTTTTGCAGTTTCTTCCTGCAAATAATGAGGTTAAATCATTCACTCCTTCCTATAGTGTCTGCACCATTCTGTGAACATTTTCTAAAATATCAGGAAATGAAGTGTATCTTCTAGCTCCATGAAAGCCGATAAAGATGTTGTTTATTTATTCATGCCTCGTTCTGCTGTTAGCCTGTGTTAAGAAGTTTTTCCTTCAGCAAGGAAATTCATCTTTTTTTTATTGAATGAAAAAAAAAATCAAATGTTAAAAATAGGAAGAATTCCATATCTTCTTGCCCTAGAAACCAGCCTCTCATGCTGACATGTGTCATCTATTATGTCAATTAGGCTGTGATTTTCAGGGCCGACTGACCCTCTTTCTCTGTAATGTCTAAAGTGCATTTCACTTCTTGGTGAAAGAGCATTAAATGTTACAGAATCTGCCATAACTTGACACCTCAGCAGTCAGCACTAAAGAGTCATCACCCCTTTAAAGTTTATTTCATCCATTAGTCAATTCTGACTCTCTAACAGATCTCACCATGAATCCCATCATTTCTGAAGGATAATTTGGTGGAAAGATTGTCTTGTTTTATTATGCTGTTATACTTCTTGCTTTAATGGTAATGAATGCCCTCCACAGAGCAGATCATATGATTGTCAAAAAGCTGCTGCAATAAAATGAAACAAAGATAACTAAGGATTAATCATTAAAGTGTCAGATAAATGCACAAACACTACTCTTACCTCTTTTTGCAATTACCATTCCATATTGTATGTATGTATATCATTATCTATATAGCGCCATCCAGGTGCATAGCTTCACAGCAGTAATACACGTGACATAATGTAACATACAGTGGTGTGAAAAAGAAAGTACACCCTCATTGAATTCTATGGTTTTACATATCGGGGCATAATAACAATCATCTGTTCTTTAGCAGGTCTTAAAATTAGGTAAATACAACCTCAGATGAACAACACCACATGACATATTACATTGTGTCATGATATATTTAAGAAAAATAAAGCCAAAATGGAGAAGCCATGTGTGAAAAACTAAGTATACCTTATGATTCAATAGCTTGTAGAACCACCTTTAGCAGCAATAACTTGAAGTAATCGATTTCTGTATGACTTTATCAGTCTCTCATATTGTTGTTGAGGAATTTTTGGCCCACTCTTCTTCACAACGTTGCTTCAGTTCATTGAGGTTTGTGGGCATTTGTTTATGCACAGCTCTCTTAAGGTCCAGCCACAGCATTTCAATCGGGTTGAGGTCTGGACTTTGACTGGGCCATTGCAACACCTTGATTCTTTTCTTTTTCAGCCATTCTATTGTAGATTTGCTGGTGTGCTTGGGATCATTGTCCTGTTGCATGACCCAATTTCGGCCAAGCTTTAGCTGTCGGACAGATGGCCTCACATTTGACTCTAGAATACTTTGGTATACAGAGGACTTCATGGTCGACTCAATGACTGCAAGGTTCCCAGGTCTGTGGATGCAAAACAAGCCCAAATCATCACCCTCCACCACCGTGCTTCACAGTTGGTATGAGGTGTTTGTGCTGATATGCTGTGTTTGGCTTTTGCCAAACGTGGCGCTGTGCATTATGGCCAAACATCTCCACTTTGGTCTCGTCTGTCCAAAGGACATTGTTCCAGAAGTCTTGTGGTTTGTTCAGATGCAACTTTGCAAACATAAGCCGTGTTGCCATGTTCTCTTTGGAGAGTAGAGGCTTTCTCCTGGCAACCCTTCCAAACAAACCATACTTGTTCAGTCTTTTTCTAATTGTACTGATGAACTTTAACATTTAACATGCTAAATGAGGCCTGTAGAATCTGAGATGTAACTCTTGGGGTTTTTGCAATTTCTCTTAGCATTGCACAGTCTGACCTTGGGGTGAATTTGCTGGGACGTCCACTATTGGGAAGATTGGCAATTGTCTTGAATGTTTTCCACTTTTGAATAATCTTTCTCACTGTAGAATGATGGACTTTAAATTGTTTGGAAATGGCCTTTTAACAATTCCCATTTTGATGAGAAGCAACAATTGCTTCTCTAAGATCATTGCTGATGTCTTTCCTCCTTGGCATTGTGCTCCAGACCAGCAAACTGCTAAAACTTCGGCTTTTATAGAGATGGTCACACTTGCTGATGATCAATTAATCAAGGACATTTGATTAGCAGCACCTGTCTGCTACTTAGCATCCTAATTCCTATGGAAGCAGTAATGGTGTACTTCGTTTTTCACACATAGCTTCTCCATTTTGTTAAATAAATCCTGACACGGTGTAATATGTAATGTGTTGTTGTTCCTCTGAGGTTGTATTTACCTAATTTTAACACCTGCTAAGGAACACATGATTGTTATTATGTCCTGATATGTAAAACCATAGAATTCAAAGAGGGTGTACTTTCTTTTTCACACAACTGTATAGTTGGAATAAGCGCTTCAGACATGACAGTAACAATAGGAAAAGGCATCCCAGCCCCGAAGAGTTTACAATCTAAGTATTAAGTAGGGAGAACTTACATAAACAGTAGAAGGTGTTCTGGTAAGTGCGTCTGCAAGGGATCAAGATCAGTACACATGAGACGTATAGTATCAGCCAACTGAGCTACCCATATGCTTCGTTAAAGAGGTGTGTTTTAAGATAGGTCCTAAAGGTGGAGATATTAATAACAGGGGATGAAAGGTGTCATTTCCAAATGTCACAGCAATGATAAAGAACACGTATGAAAATGTTAACATGTTTGAGACAAGCCCACAAACCTGTCTTACTCCATAATCACAAAGCATTCAGTGCTTCTACTGCAACAAAGGATTCTGGGTGCTTGTAATGGAGGGGGTAGCCAGGCAATCAATAAAGGTATTATGCCCAGCTGGTTACCTCTGAGCTATATTTGGGGTTTTAGAGTGTCAGCTCTTGAACCTGTCTGTTATACATGAAATGCATATGATTTTATGACAATAAAGAATGTATGTGTTTTGTCCTTTCCAGGAGTGCTAACCAGTGGAGATTGAGAGGCTATGAGTTTCAAGGGGGGGTTTGTGGAAAAAGTGTTGTCAGATTGTGTCTAGGTAGCTGGGGTCCAGAGTTGCTGGCCACCCCAAAAATGTATCCGGGAATCAGGTTAGATTCCCGGGGACATATAGACACAACACCCCGGTCAAAATCTTCCCTTGAAAACAGTTAAGCGACTCACCACCAGGTTTCCCTGCTTCAGCACACACAAGGAAGGTAAATAAGGAGCATAGGGATATGTGTATCCTGGGTACAGTCAGGGGTCCCTAAGTTAGTGAGGGTCCCCCAGTATATGCCCAGATCCCCAGAACCAGTATAGAGGTTCTGGGGGATACTCCAACCATATATGAGGTTGTGAGGGTTTTATGAAACCTAAGTCCTATTTTCAGAAAAGAAAGGAGATACAGCTCTGAGAATGAACCTAAGCATTTTTTTAGTTCTAACTAAATTTGTTTTTGTCATAAGGGAGTGAGCTACAGCCCTAGGAATGGATCTACGCATCTTTTCATTCTACTTTGGGACTTAGAAGAAAAATATTTTGTTTCACAAATTTTTAATAGCCCATAGGCTATGAGGTTTTTAAAGTCTAAGTCAAGTTTGCAGTGTATAGGGGATGTCAGGAATCGGCGTTCTCCTCGCTTCCCACACAGAGCACTCCCTCCCCGCAGGGAGCCCCTGGACACACAAAACAATCCTGCCTTACCGGCCTCCACGGCTCCTCGCCCCTGCCGCCGTTGCGGGATCACTCCCCTCGGCGATTCCTCTGCTCAGCGCCGAGCGCGCCCACACTCTCCTGCAAACACACCAGCACGCACACCTGCACCATCCACTGGCTCGGTTCACGCGCGTACACGAGTTACGGAGCACGCTCAGTCTGCACACTCTTATTGCCGTCCCCCGGACCTCAGGCTCCGCCCCCGCACACTGCACGAGCATACTCAGGTTACTAACAAGACTCACCTGGCCTGTTATGCCTGCACCAATCTGCAGTGTCTCCCTGTAGCTCTTCCTGTCCCGCCTCCGTTCCTAATTGGACCTTCCTGCTTTATCTAGCTCCTCTCTGCTCTCAGTCTTTGCTCGACATAGTCTCTGTATGGAAGTACTTCTGGATTCACTACCTTGAATCTTCGACACTTTCACCAGCACAAATCACTTTCATTAACGATTCCATTTTATTTCTACTAACTCACAACTATTTTTTGTTTGATTCACAGTATTTTCTTCAAAAACAGGGCACCGCTATGGGGACTTCTTTTGCACCCTCATATGCGAATCTTTTTATGGGCTTATGGGAACTCACTCACATCTATAGTAGCACTAATCTATTTCGTTCACATATTGTGTTTTACAAAAGATTCATTGACGATCTGATTTTCATTTGGGATGGGGACATAACCACCTTTAATAATTTCTTTCACTATATTAGTTGTAATGACATCAATCTTCAATTCACTTTTTTAACAGACACTCAGACTATTAACTATCTAGATGTGACAATCCATGGTGACCCCATCTCAGGTATCCAAACTGATATCTACACCAAACCTCACGCAAAGAATCCCTATCTACATGCGACCAGCAGTCACCCTAAGACACTCATTCGAGGTATACCAAAGGGTCAATTTCTGCGGTATAAACGCATCTGTTCCAATCAAGATACTTTCTTGAAGCATTCCGAAACATTAAAAACTAGATTTTTGTCTAGGGGATATTGTGATAAAGATGTCAGTCTGGCATTTGAGAACGCCAATCTTACAGACCGTGATACCCTGATTAAACATAAGACACAAAATAAGAAACAGGAATTCACAAACAATCCATTGTTTATTACAAAATATAGTAAGCAAGCATTCCAAATCAGAAAGATAGTGTCTAAACATTGGGAGGTTCTCAAATTGGATCCGGACCTGAGAGCTTACACTAGTTCTGGACCTAAATTTGCCTTTAGAAAAGCAAATACACTCGCTTCAAGTATATCTAAGAGTCTATTCCAGTCCGCCAAGCAATCTCATTTACAAAATATACCTAAAGGTTTCCACAAATGTGGCTTTTGTAAATGCTGCAAATATGCATTACCCATGAAACGCATACAAACTACTTTCCCCAAGAAAAAACACAGGATAAATGCGTTTATTAACTGCCACACAAGTTATGTTATTTACGTTATTATTTGTGGTTGTAACAGTAAGTATGTTGGCAGGACAATCAGACCCTTACACATCAGAATCTCAGAACATTTGAGACTTATTACCAAAAAAGATCTATTCCATCCAGTATCGAAACACTTTTGCATATGTCCGAAAGGTGGACTAAAAAACTTCAAATTCCATGGAGTGGAGCATATTCCCCTCACGTTAGAGGAGGCAATAGGCTTAACAGTCTTAATAGAAAAGAAATGTCTTGGATTTTTTGTCTCAACACACTACAACCCCATGGGCTAAATATTGAATGGGAATTAAAACATTTCCTAGATGTTTGAGGATTGGTTTTCGGTCTTCATTGTCTGCCTCCTTGCTCCTTTTCCCATTTCCCTTCCCCCCATCCCCTTCACCCTTCCCTTCCACCCCCCACACCCCTACCCTCCCCCCCTCCCACCCTTTCCTTCCCTCGTTCCCCCCCACTCCGTCCCCTTCTCTCCCCCCCCCCTCTCCCCCCCCCCTATCCCCCCTCCCCCCCCTCCCCTCCCCTCCCCTCCCTTGCCTATCCATTTGCTTTTTAGGTGTATTAAATATTATAGTTGAATTTGTCATAGACGTATATCAACACGTGCTCTGTTTTGAATTATGCATTTGACATTAGGATTTGTATGACAGAACGTATTATTTAGACATTAAACATTGGTATTTATGTTTGTATATGCAATTATACTGTATGATATTGTTTATTGCATGAATCTGCTTTGCCTATTCCTGTCATGCTATTTTATTGTGGTTTTAACCCTTTGTATTCCTTGTGGTGATTTTGTTAATCAGGTAACCTGTTGTCCACTTGATTGGGGTGGTTACACAGGTGTACCAGTTTACACTCACTATTTAAGGATGATCTTTTCAGCTGCCAGGTCACTCTTTGACAAAGGTCCCCCAGACCGAAACGCGTCAGAGGACCTGACAGCACGATGTCTGAATAAAGTCTATTTTTAACTCACCTCAGCCTCTCTTCATCTATTGCTGTGCTGCCGTCTACCTGTCCTGTTGGGGGAAGATTTTCTCTACTAACAAGACTCACCTGGCCTGTTATGCCTGCACCAATCTGCAGTGTCTCCCTGTAGCTCTTCCTGTCCCGCCTCCGTTCCTAATTGGACCTTCCTGCTTTATCTAGCTCCTCTCTGCTCTCAGTCTTTGCTCGACATAGTCTCTGTATGGAAGTACTTCTGGATTCTCTCAGTGTTTTCACAGGTTCTGACGCGGCTTGTACGACTACCCCCTCTGGCTCTCGATCTCGGCACTCTTTAGACAACGCACACTCTGGTAACCCCTTGAACACGGCTTGGACAATGACCTATCTCCACTCTCCAGTCCCTGACTTCGGCGAGGCATCCTTCACTCTATCTCTACAACCGGTACCGGCAAGTATTGTCTACCTTACTACATACCACACTCCGGACACGCTCCCTTTGCTGCGGGTGCGTGTATTACCATTTCCCCCTTCAGCTCAGGGGACGGGTCTGGTCTGCGGGCAGCACCGGCGTAACATTATGTCGAGCCCACAAGACGCAGACCAGACCTAACTTCAACAGTTTCTCTCCAATCTGCTTCAGCAAAACCAGGCCATGGCGTATCAAATTGTGGCACTTACACGCCAGGTCGCAGTACTCTCAGACAGGGTACCGACCGCGACCCCGCCAGATGTAAGCCCCCACTCCGCAAGCGCAGTTAGCAGCTCAGATGTAAGGATTCCTCCCCCCAAGCCTTATGCAGGTGAACCGCAAGATTGTAGGGGTTTCCTAAACCAGTGTGAGGTGCAGTTTGAAATGGCCCCCCATCTCTACAATACTGATCGCAAGAAGGTAGCCTACATTTATAACCTCCTCACTGGCAGCGCCCTGGCTTGGGCTTCCCTGGTTTGGGAGCGACGTTCTGACCTTACCCAATATTACTCTGCATTTAAAGCCGAGTTTCAACAAGTATTCGATTCTCCCGCTCGTCGGGAGATGGCATCTGTTTCTCTCCTCCAGATCACTCAGGGACGGCGAATGGTGACGCAGTATGCTGTGGAATTCCGGACTCAAGCAACCGAGACTAACTGGGGACAAGAGGCTCTCGTCTCCGTGTTTTGGCAAGGCCTGGCAGATCCCATCAAGGATGAACTCTCTCGCCAATCTAGGCCGGATCAATTGGAGGTCCTCATTGATTTGGCTGTCCGAGTGGATCAACGTATCCAGGTACGCCGCTCAGAGCGTCAGCGCACTACCTTCCGTTTTCCATCAATTCTGGGATTTTTTCAATAAGGTACAGTCAGACCTCTTGCCGCCACACAGGACTTACGATTGTCCGATCGATCTAGTTCCAGGTTACTCCCTACCCAAGTCCAAGACCTACCCCTTGTCGTTACCAGAATCTCACGCTATGGATGAATATATCCAGGAGAATCTCAAGAAAGGCTTTATTCGTCACTCCAATTCCCCAGCAGGGGCTGGGTTTTTCTTCGTCAAGAAAAAGGACGGGTCGTTGAGGCCTTGCATCGACTACAGGGGTTTAAACCACATCACTATTAAAAATCGTTACCCCCTTCCCCTTATTACCGAACTGTTCGATAAATTATAGGGGGCCAAGATTTTTTCCAAGTTGGATCTACGTGGTGCCTATAACCTGGTACGCATCAGGAAGGGGGATGAATGGAAGATGGCCTTCAACACGCGTAGTGGACACTACGAATATCTGGTAATGCCTTTCGGCTTATGTAATGCTCCCGCTGTCTTCCAGGATTTCATCAACGACGTCTTTCGTAAGGTACTCAATATTTTTGTTATTGTATACTTGGATGATATCCTGATTTTTTCCAAAGATCTCCAGGACCATATACGCCACACCTCCTACGTCCTTTCCCGTCTCCGTGAACACCATTTGTACGCCAAACTGGAGAAGTGCACCTTTCATCAGACCTCTACTCCGTTCCTGGGGTATATCATTTCCGATGAGGGGTTTATGATGGACTCCGGTAAACTTCAAGCAGTCACTGAATGGCCAAGACCCAACTCTTTCAAGGCCATACAACGTTTTTTAGGGTTCGCTAATTACTATCGTAAGTTTATACGGAGTTTTTCCACCATTGTAGCACCCCTCACTGCGCTCACCAAAAAAAGGAGCTGATCCTTCTGCTTGGTCATCCGAGGCCATCTCCGCCTTCGAGACACTCACGGAAGCCTTTATATCCGCACCCATTCTCCGTCATCCCAACATCGAACTTCCCTTCGTCCTGGAGGTCGACGCTTCTGATTGCGGCGCTGGTGCCGTTCTTTCCCAGAGACACACGCCCCAAGATAAGTTACATCCCTGTGCATATTTTTCCAAGAAATTCTCGTCTGCCGAGAGGAACTATGACGTGGGTAACAGAGAACTTCTGGCCGTGAAGATGGCTCTTCAAGAGTGGAGACACCTGCTGGAGGTGTCGAAAGAGCCGTTTACTATTCTCACGGACCACAAGAACCTTCTTTACATAGAGAACGCTCGACGCCTTGGTCCACGACAGGCTCGTTGGGCTCTTTTTTTTCTCGATTCGATTTTCACCTTTCCTATATCCCCGGGACCAAGAACGTAAAGGCAGACGCACTCTCCCGAATACATTCTTCTGAAGAGAGGCCAGAGGAATCTTTGGAGACTATCCTTCCACATGAGAGGATTCTCGCCACGTCTACTTTCAAGAATCTTGACAAGATTTTGCACTCCCAGAGACGCATTCCCAAGGACTTGGTCGTTCCCGACAACAAACTCTTTGTACCATCCAAATTTGTTCCAGAGGTCCTGCCTTGGGGTCACTCCTCTAAATCTGCAGGTCATCCAGGTTTTAAGAAGACTACTGATCTCATTCGTCGGAATTTCTGGTGGCCAAGGATGTCTCAAGATATTCTGGAGTTTACCCGCGCATGCCCCACGTGCGCTCAAATCAAGACTCTCTGTCAAAAGCCTCAGGGTTTTCTGTTACCCTTTCCAGATCCCGACCGCCCCTGGTCCCACATTTCTATGGACTTCATCGTGGAGTTGCCCAGGTCCAAAGGAATGAACACTATCTTGGTGGTCGTGGAGAGGTTCTCGAAGATGTCTCATTTCATTCCATTTAAAGGATTATGCTGATATCTTTACGGAGCAGATTTTCCGGATTCATGGGATCCCTTCCTCCATTGTTTCTGACAGAGGTTCTCAGTTCGTATCCAAATTTTGGAGAGCTTTCACAAAGAGATTGGGCATCTCTTCTTCCTTCTCTTCCGCCTATCATCCTCAGTCCAATGGACAAACGGAGAGAATCAATCAATCCCTGGAGAAGTACCTGAGATGTTTTATATCCAATTTCCAGGATGATTGGGCTCAACTCCTCTCTTGGGCAGAGTATGCCGTCAATTCTGCAAAAAACGAGTCCACCTGGGAGTCTCCCTTCTTTATAAATTATGGGTTCCACCCTCCCTGTCTTCCCATCCCCAACATTCCTTCTGGAGTACCAGCCGTAGATGAACGCATTTCTTCCCACCAAACCGCATGGTCCAGGATTCAGTCTACCCTTCTCAACTTCTCCCGCAGATCGAAACTACAGGCCGATCATCGTCGTCGTTCGGCGCCCAATTACAAACCAGGGGATTTGGTATGGCTATCCTCTAGGAATATCCACCTCAAGGTACCATCTCCTAAACTGGCACCTAAGTTCCTGGGTCCCTTCCCTATTTGTGAACAAATCAATTCTGTGGCATTCCGGCTCCAACTACCACCCAGTATGAAGATTCCCAATGTCTTCCATGTGTCCCTCTTAAAACCATTTATCTCCAGTCAATTCTTTCCGGATCAGACTCGTAAACCGGATCCCATTACTGTACAAAATAACGAGGAATACGAAGTTCACTCTCTTTTGGATTCTCGCCTATCATGGGGTCAGCTCCAGCTCTTCGTGCAGTGGAAGGGCTTAGGCCCTGAAGAGAGATCCTGGGTACCTTCAAAGGACATTCATGCCCCGGCCCTTCTTAAGTCCTTCAGGAAAAAGTTTCCAGAGAAACCGTTCTTGGACCGTCCTGAGGCCGTTCCTGAAGAGGGGGGTACTGTCAGGAATCGGCGTTCTCCTCGCTTCCCACACAGAGCACTCCCTCCCCGCAGGGAGCCCCTGCACACAAAAACAATCCTGCCTTACCGGCCACCATGGCTCCTCGCCCCTGCCGCCGTCGCGGGATCACTCCCCTCGGCGATTCCTCTGCTCAGCGCCGGGCGCGCCCATGCCCTCCTGCACGCACACCTGCACGCACACCTGCACCATCCACTGGCTCGGTTCACACGTGTACACGAGTTACGCAGCACGCTCAGTCTGCACACTCTTATTCCCGTCCCCCGGACCTCAGGCTCCGCCCCCGCACACTGCACGGGCATACTCAGGTTACTAACAAGACTCACCTGGCCTGTTATGCCTGCACCAATCTGCAGTGTCTCTCTGTAGCTCTTCCTGTCCCGCCTCCGTTCCTAATTGAACCTTCCTGCTTAATCTAGCTCCTCTCTGCTCTCAGTCTTTGCTCGACATAGTCTCTGTATGGAAGTACTTCTGGATTCTCTCAGTGTTTTCACAGGTTCTGACGCGGCTTGTACGACTACCCCCTCTGGCTCTCGATCTCGGCACTCTTTAGACAACGCACACTCTGGTAACCCCTTGAACACGGCTTGGACAACGACCTATCTCCACTCTCCACTCCCTGACTTCGGCGAGGCATCCTTCACTCTATCTCTACAACCGGTACCAGCAAGTATTGTCTACCTTACTACACCTGGCCTGGCAACACTTCATACCACACTCCGGACACGCTCCCTTTGCTGCAGGTGCGTGTATTACCACTTCCCCCTTCAGCTCAGGGGACGGGTCTGGTCTGCAGGCAGCACCGGCGTAACAGGGGATATGGCTAGCGGGAATAAAAGTAGAGTCCCATTCTACCCCTCATAACCAAAAGACTTAAACAGAATAAAAGTGTAACGTATATTTTATTAAAGGGGTATGTTTAAAACGTATTTTGCTTGTGAACTCTAAAATAAGCTGGGACTTTCAAAGCCGGTATTCTGAGTGAGCCAGGTGGCTACCAAGCTGTGGTGCTACTGTGTCTACTCTGAATCCTTAGTTGAAAGCCACAGATGCTGCCAGAGGTGTGAAGAACATTTGGGCAGGATGGCTAGGTGAAGTACCCACGTCATGGGATCAATGCAAGCCGTTCTGGCTAGCATTCGCCTTCCCAGACCTGGAGGCAGCAAGCTCAGCGGGTGGCTCCTGCATGACAAGTGGCTAAGGTGGCAAACTCGCGCATGCCCTTGTTTCATTCAGAAGATCCGCTTGACCGGCTTCAGGAGACTGGCAGCCATCTGATTGGCTGGTAGGAAAGTTCCCACGCTGGGATTGGCTGTAGTGTTTTGTGAATGAACTCCAAAATACTGTAAAAAAAAACAGCAGCCAATCCGGTGTTGAGATTCTCTAAGATTTTGAGTGCCACGACAGCAGCAGCAAATTTGAAATCACCAAAAGATGCTCTTGGAGAAATAGAGGCGAGCCGGCTTCAGAAATTTCAAGGCGAGAAATTCCCACTTTTCGAGGCCAAGTTCTCAGAATAGAACGTAGCGGTCGCGGGTGGAATTGCAAGTCGTAAAGAGTACCAGGACATTTGGTTCTATCTCACGGTCAAGGGATTTCGTTGTCTCTAGAGCGGATACAGCGGTGGCATCAGGAACCTCATCCCGATTTGAGTTCCAGGACATCTTGGGCTAAGTACCGGCCAACTACAAACTTTGTAGGAAAGTCTAGTTTTTTCCCCCAGACCCCTAGTAAGGGGGCCTCTCTCTTGTATTTTGTAATCCACTGTGTGTACGTCTGTTTCAATGGAATAAATGACAATTTGTTTTATCATTTGGTTTTGCTCAGTGATATGATCCCGGTATAAAGGTGTAAATGCCTGGTCTCCTGTGACAGTGTTGACATGCAAATGAGCACTCATATGGTCAGATCACAAAGCTCCATTATTGACTTAACGAGGCATTAAACTAACACTTCGTTAAGTGCTAATGGGTATCTTTAAAGCTTACTAACGCAGTGTTAAGTGCTGCTTTCAGCTATAACGGACCCTTGCATTACGGCCCTAAGTGCTAATAATATGCAAAATAGGTATTCGTCATACGTAAAGGTGGCATTACCTCCATACAGAACAAAAAATATGGGTTTTTCTGGAGGGCGAGGGAGAGAACGCATACTCTACACCCCGTAAAAGATGTCCATAAGACCTGTACTGACAAGCATAAAGCTCCTTGTGATGAAGGGGGTACTAGTGTCAGGCCCAATAATCCACAACCTCTGCTATTCAGGGCAGCAGTTCTAGCATTGAACTATCTCAGATGCTGGATAGCTTCACTGCCACAGCATATTTTAAGGCTCTACTGCTCACACCCATAGCTAATCATACTTATGGACACTCCCCTAGCTTCCTTTAACCCCTTTAACATGGATTCCTGTAAGCTTACGCCTGCTGTATAAGGCCGTGCTTATAGTGCCGGCGAGGGCGACGCGACCGATGGCGTCACCTGTCGCCATTTCGAAAGTTATATTTTAAGTTTAGGCGATGTCGCTGGCTACAAGACCAGTGATGTCACAAAAGGGGGAGGGCAGAGGCACGGAGAAGCTCCTGATTGGCCGCAAGGGGAGACCGTCGCCTAAAAAATCAAATATCAGTGACTACCAGATTTTTGGTAGCACTGTCGCTCTGCCGCTTTGTTGCAGTCGCGGGCACTATAAGCGCAGACGACGGTGACAATGCATTTCATTTGACGCGATGGTCGCGTCTCTGTCGCCGGCACTATAAGCGCAGCCAAGCACAGCTTTTAAAGCAAAGCCTGAGTTAAAGAAGTGTATGACCAGTAAACCCACTGGAAGGAATTCCAAAAACCATGCAAAATGCTTAAAATCGGTGTGTCTATTTTCTTTTATATAATTGCGAGGTTAATAAATAAGCTTTGTAAACCAAAAAGTACCCAAAAGAAGGTGTGTGTGAATGGCCTATATTGGTGCACCAATTCAAACAATGTATTTTAAACAAGAGCCATAATATTTTCTTTAATATAATGATTTAGATTGCTCTTTTTTTATCAACATGGTTCGGAACTGTTGTTTAAACCAGTTCTTTGCACAGATTCCTGACCTTTCTGGCAGTAAAAGAGTTAAATCAGCAATTCTGCCTAACTAACCCTGTGACGTTAGGCCCTACCTCCTTGGCACTCAAAAAGTTAACTTGAGTTACAAGTTACATCTTAAAAATACATGGCATTATTTTATGGTGATCAGGCCCCTATGACCCCGGACGGTTTTATATGTTTGTCTAAAAGTGGGGTTATCTAAGAGCAAAATAAAAATGTGCATAAGTGCGCTACTAGAAAACATACAATTGGTGACAGTGTACCAGTACCCCTCAGTGCTATATAATCACCACAAAATATTAGAAATATATACAGAACCTAAGGGGAAATGGTGCATAAATGGCGTCTGCTGCTGTTGATGTGAGGGTGGCTCAACACCCTTGAACAAGAAAACACGAAAATAAACAGCGCACAACGCACATGGTGAAGTTTAAAAATGAAGATTTTATTTGAGAAGGTAAATTATTCTGCGTACATCAGATAAGTAAAAACGAGCATTTCGTGTAACAAGACACGAGTTACCACACGCCGGAACAGACCGGAAGGAGTCGTGATCTCTGCACCCTCAGATTGTATCAATCGCTGGCGTCTGGAGACGCACAGGTGGAATCCCTCCAGGTAGGTGGAGTTCCTTCAGGTAGGTGGCCTCTCACGTAGTGGCACTATTCAATCTCCTGGATGATTAAGTCCCTTCCGATGGTTCCTCTCCGTGATGGTAACAGCCTCGTCAATGACGGAATAAACATCCACCTGTGCGTCTCCAGACGCCAGCGATTGATACAATCTGAGGGTGCAGAGATCACGACTGCTTCCGTTCTGTTCCGGCGTGTGGTAACTCGTTTCTTGTTACACGAAATGCTCGTTTTTACTTATCTGATGTACGCAGAATAATTATCTTCTCAAATATAATCTTTATTTTTAAACCTACTTCACTATTTGCGTTTGTGCGCTGTTTTTTTCTTGTTATCTAAGAGCAAACCTGGTCTGGGATTGTGGGGGGATTAAAATCATAGATCCGCAACAGTGGAAAAAAGGAGAATTATTTTTATGTACCTTAAAAGGAATTTCCCAAGGGATCTGCATAACACACAAGGGTGTGGCCAGGAAGACATTCCACGTGTTGGTACAAGCTTACTAAATATTAGATATTTGGGAATCAGTAACATTCATAAGGATGTGAAGGATTTATTTATTATAAGGGAGCTCCGTTGATTAAATTGATATCAAATTTGACAGGTTGGTCTATGCTACATATCAGATACATATTTCACCTTCAAAGATTAAAGTTGCTCTATCAAGATTGATTTCCACACGTGTATTTTAATTATACAAATGCAACAGTGGAGGTGGTATTCTTGTAGGTATTGTAGAAAAAACAAAAACACAAAGGGAGCCCAGAGCTATCGCTATATTTCTCTCTCTCTCTCATTCAGTTTAACCCTTTGGCCAAAGCATTGTAAGCCTGCGAGACACTTCAAGGCATGACCAGATATTGCAGGTCCTAACACTAACTGATTACAATTCTTATTTACCTGTATAATTACAGGAAGAATGATTTGATTGGATCTGTCACAACCAGCTGCATGAAAAGACCTGTACATATGGAAAGTGAAGAAGGGCGAGCTTAAAACCTGGGGAGGAGGGGCCACTAACCTCCAAAACAGCTGAGACCAGCTGGACAAAGTTAATAAACACACAGATACCCAGTAAGCTAATATAACCCCCCAAAATATGTGTGTGTGTGTGTGTGTGTGTGTGTGTGTGTGTGTGTGTGTGTGTGTGTGTGTGTGTGTGTGTGTGTGTGTGTGTGTGTGTGTGTGTGTGTGTGTGTGTGTGTGTGTGTGTCAAAAGGAGTGCTAATGAGCGTGGCACTGTATACTACAAAAAACAAAAACACAAAGAGAGCCCAGAGCTACTTCTAATATGACAAAAATACACAGTGAAATACATACATACATATATATATATATATATATATATATATATATATATATATATATATACTGTATATACTGTATATACTGTATATACTGTATATACTGTATATATACAGTATATCTTGAAAAAAGGGTCATTTAGTTTAACCCTTTGGCCAAAGCATTATAAGCCTGCATTGCATCTGTCACAACCAGCTGCATGAAAAGACCTATACATATGGAAAGTGGTGAGGGGCAAGCTTAAATCCTGGGTAGGAGGGGCCACTCAGTTAGTGTTATGTGATATGATATGTTATGTGTTGTGATATGTCCCATTTTTGGGATGTCCATTGACTGCCAATATGTTTATCTATGCCACGTTCGGGATATAGATTAACATAGTGACAAGCAAGCGTTTTTTTTGCTTTCCCATGTGCTTATTTAAGCCACCTTAAGATTATAGATATGCACAGTGACAAGCAATGCATTATTTTTTTTTTTTACCAAATCCTTGTTTTTATTTAATTGTTATTTTTTTTTTAGGTTGCCCATTGACTGCCATAGTGGCAAACCATGCTCATATTATATGGGCAGGGTGTACCACTGTGCCAATCAATTGGTTTATTGGGAAACAAATTCTTATTGAAATGTAATGTATTTTATTTTGGGGTTTTTTTTTTTTTGTAGCTTGCCCATTCATTGCCATAGTGGCAAACCATGCTCCTTTTATGGGCATGGTTTTACCACTGTGCCAATCAATTAGTTTATTGTCAGATGCTTGTTTTATTTAAATGTAGTGTATTTTTTTTGTGCCTGTTTTTTTTAGCTTGCCCATTCATTTTCAGTGTGGAAATCCATGCCCATATTGGGGGCATGGTTTACCACTGTGCCAATCAATGGTAGCTGTGGTGCAGGGTGGGGGTAGTTGCCCCGGGAAGGGTGGTTAGGCCTCCCGGGTGGGTAGCGGGGAGGGAGGTTATCCCCTTAATTACTATAGTGGTTACTATCCGCTAAGGGGTTAGTTGCCATTTTTTTTATTGTAATGTTGCTGCCCACTGAGGACAGAGAGGGTGGCCTTCATCCTGGCAGGGGTAAGTGCAAGTTGTATTTACTTTATGCTGGCTGGCTTTATTTATAATGGGAAGATATCTGGATAATAGTAATTTTGCCCATTACTGTGCTGTATGTGTTGGGGTGGGGGGATTGTTGGGGGTAAAAGTGGTGTGTGGTATATAGGTAGGTAGTAGGTATTTTAATGTTTATTGGGGGTAGAGGTGATGAGTGAAGGGTGTACTTGGCCCAGGGTGGGTGGTTAGGCCTCTCGGGTGGGTAGTGGGATGGGTTAACCCATTCACTACCATAGTGGTTAACACCACTATGGTAATGAAGGGGTTAACTCCACCTGCAGCCTTCCTGGTAGGCCTAACCACCCCCTATGGGCCAAGTACCCCCATTCACACACCCCCTCCACCCCCAATACACCAGCTACTGTGCCTTAACCCCTTCATTGCCTTAGCGGCTAGCTGCTAAAGTAATGAAGCTGCTTTAATGTCATTTTTGATAATAGAGTCTCCTGAGCTGAATCGCATTGATTACAGCCTCGGGGATGCCCTGGTTCCCAAATTACAGGCCCCGGTATGGTGTGCCAGTATCTCCAGTACGTTTAAATCTCCCGGTGACCGGGAGATTTAAACATGGGGGGGATACCGGCACCCCATAACGGGGCCTGTAACTCAGGAAGCAGGGGGTCCCCGGACCTAAAATGAATGGGGTTCAGCTCAGGAGACTCTATTATCAAAAATGACATTAAAGCAGCTTCATTATCTTATCGGCTAGCCGCTACGGTAATGCCATTTTGTGTTTTTTATGTTATTGTAAAAGGGTCTTATCCCTGTTAACAGGCTTGCCTCTAATCCAGCAGTGTGCTGGTTAATTGCACACCTGCAATCAACCACTCCACCTAATCACAGCTCTTTGAAAAAGCCCGTTTCCCAGAAACAGGAAGGAGGTTTTCCTCAGAACACAAGGGTGCTGACAAGAGGAAAGAGGTCTTGAGCAGAAAGGCTCTGCTGAGATCAAGACACCCAAAGACCTATATTCCTGGACACAGGGGACCCAGGAACCTACCAGAGACTGACATGAAGGGACACCTGCTTTAAGGTATCTCTTGAGACTTTGGGGAATAGGGTGGTAATGGGATTATCCCTCCAGCCCTGGAGATCGGAACTGGGGAAGTAAGTTAGCCCTTAAACAGGGATAGGCGGTTGTTGTTTTCATATGTTTTGCTGTGTTAAAAGGGACAGGCGCAATAAAGCCTTATTTTAATTTCACATTAAAAACGGTCTCCATTGCATACCTCTGCACACATCTCTTACATATGGTGTCAGAAGTTGGGATGAGAGGTGGCCCTTGAAGTTCAAAGGGGCCCCGGAGACCGCCTGTGAAAAATGTTATGCTTTTGCCTGCATAGTTCCTGCAAACAGTCTGAGCAACAAAACCAAAGAAACACATCCAGGCAGCAAAACTACACGGCCTGTGAAAAATGTTGTGCTTATTTTCCTGCATATAGTTCCTGCAAACAGCCTGAGCAACAAAGCAAAGAATCTCATGCAGCAGAGACCAGAATTAAAGGGATACACATCCAGGCAGGAAATCTACACTGCACGGAAGAAAGCCACAATACCACAGATAGACTCTTTTCCCCAATCCCAAGAGGAGAGAGAGAGAGAGAGAGAGAGAGAGAGAGAGAGAGAGAGAGAGAGACTGCTGAAGCAGGTAAACCTTACTTGCCTATCACAATAATGTTTAACATGGTTGTTGAAAAAGGGCTTTGCCTTCCAGCCGTAGTCAGGGTTCAAGAAGTGAGTTAGCGCTCCAGAGGAGCTAGGCTTTGTTTATTGTTTTCTTTAAAAAACAAGTTGCGCTGAAGCAGTGAATACAGACAGTGACCCACGAGCGGTACTGATTCTGGAAGTAAAGGCTGCCACACCGCATAGGACTACCAGCTGTGAATGGAGTATATGGAGAAAAGTGTGAAAATTGATGCAAGACTGTGCTGAAGCAGGCAAAATTTTACAGACATTGACCGATGCAAGGTACTGATTCTGGAAATTTAAAATGGCCACCCAGCTGAAGTCAAATACAGACTCTGCAAAAATGGGGAAGAAAATGTGTTCCTGGTGTAAAGAACCCCACCACACGAAGCAGTGTCCCTTCAGGCCTTATTCAGACGATGAGAGTGAATGCATGCACAGTACTGCTAATATAGTAAAACTTATCCAAGGTAAGAAAAAGTCTACAGAGAGGCCTGTGAGAGCTGCGACCTCTACAAGCAAAATATGCCCACCTGTAGGACTACCACAATTGGGGGTTCTATCAAATACAGTGATAACAGTTGCAATAGCGCCTCCTGAGGTCAGGAAGAAAAATACACCTGGTCGCCCCAAAATGGAGGACAAGATTCAGCGTTCCTGTAATGAACCCTACCCCACGGAAGAGTGGCCCTTCAGGTCCGATAAGGAGGAAGACATCTCTTACGGGGAACCCGAACCGAATCACACCCACAGAACACCCCAAGAATGGTGGGGGTGCCTGAACTCCGTACGAACTGAAAAGACCGCTCTCTATGATGACGAATGTGATCGGCAGGAGGAAGAGCGGGAACAGCAGATCGCTGAATATTTACGCCACCTAACGTAACTGCAATGAAAACATGGCGGATACAGTGAAGCTGCTGAAGTTTCAAATAAAGATGGAGACCCCAGTGTCCCTGATGGGACGGAGTCGTCAAAAACAAAAAGCTGGAAAAAGAAAAACGGTTCTTCACTTACCGTGGAAGGAACAGACACATCTGCAGATCCCGCGGAGGAAAAGGGGGTCCGAGATGCCCTGCAGCCTAGAGAAAATGGAGAATTCGTCCCGCGGATGACTGAATATCCAGATGGCCCAAGGCAGAAGTCGTGTACCCCAAAGAAGTGTCTGTCCGGTGCTAATAGTGAGAAACCATCAACCAACCATACCAGGGAAGCGGAGCCGGAACCAATGAGTGATGATCCCTTGACCAGCCCTGAAGATGCCCTAAAAATTGCTAGGCGTGACTGTAATCTGCTTCGGGAACAATTGAAACTGGAGAGGGAAGATAATGCTGAGCTACAGAAGACTGTTCTCTGACATCCGGGACCGACTTGGAGGATCTAAGGACAGATCTAAATACAGCAAAAGCTACTATTACCGCCATGGATGAAAAACAGAGAAAATCTGATAGACTGATTGCTAATCTGAAGCAGAAATATGAGGAGGCACTGAAAGAGATTACAGTCTTTCAGCAAGAGGTTCGCAAGTGCCATAGAGAGGTGGAAGTCTCTCAGAATGAGGTTCACACTCTCCGCATAGAACTGAATGCCTCACACCAGGAGGTCAACAGTGTCTGGACAGAGGTGTACATATCCCGGAAAGAGGTTCATACTCTCCACATAGCACTGGATGCCTCACACCACGAGATCAGCAGCTGCCGCACAAAACTGGAAGTCTCCAAAAAGGAACTTCACGGTCTGGCTGAGGAGCTGGATAATTCTAAAAAAAAACTATTGTCAATCTTAATATAGATCTCAAAGTCTCTCAGAAGCAGCTTCAGACACTCAACCTAGAGATGGAAGTCTCACGCCAGGAGACAGTCAGTCTCCAAGCAGAGGTCCGAAAGTGGAAGAAGGACTACAAGGAGGCCCTGAATATTACAGAGACTGGAAAAAGAGAAAATTTAAGACTAGATAAAGAAAACTCTGAGTTGACAGACCACGTCAATAGAAAGAATGAAAAGCTCCATGAGCTGGAAAAAATAAAGAAACTACTGGAAGGTGAAAAGGTTGAAGCAGAGCACCGACTGCAGAACCAACTACAAGGTCTGCATACACACCTCCAGAATGCCGAGGAGAAGCAGCGAACTCTGTAGGAAGAAAATTTGCAGGCTGCTAAAGAAGTACAAGTGCTGCAGGAACGTCTGAATACCCAGTGTGTCCCCACAGAGCAGTATGAGGAGCTAAAGGCCACGCTGCATATCACCAGAACATCGTTAGAGGCGGAGCTTCGATACCAGGTGACTGTGTATGAGAAGGAGCGGGAGAAGGCCCATAAACTGGAGCAAGAGCTGGAGAGACAGAGAGTCTGTTCCATCCCCTTAAGTCAGTACACCAAGGAGAAAACAGACGCAGCGGCAACCTTGACGACACAAATTACAGAGCTCCAGAATATGAAGGAGACACTGATACAAACTCAGAGAAAGCAAAGTGCGCAGATAAATTCCCTGAGAAGAGACTTGCAAGACGCACTCAAAAAATAGGGAACTCTCGCGGATGAGATTACAGTACTACAAAGACAAGTATTGACCCTGACCAAGCGTCAGTATCCCACAGCCACAAAAACCCATGAAGACAAGGGTGCAGTGAGAGCTGGGAATACCGCTCGTCTGAAAAACAAGGTTGCAAAATTTGAACCACCTAAACAAGCACTAGCAAAACCTTCAGCCACTCAACAGGCAACAAAAGAAGGTACACGTGCTGAATCAAAACCAGAAGAATCCGTAGCTGATGAAGCTGAAAAGATGGGACATTCTCTGGAAGTGGGTGTGGATTTGCAACTTAATCCCAAAGAGGCTGAACTAGCAACTCCATTTAGTGGAAAAAGTGCAGAGAGACAGCTTCAAGAGCGGAAAACTCAAAGCGCTGTTTTTAAACGCTCAGCAACTGCTGCCATACAGTCTACTGGCAATAAAACGAGCACCCGACGCGAGGGAAATCTCATGACCACGCACGTAGCAAAAAGACTATACTTAGAAAAAGTCCTCCTCGAGCGAAGAAGACGGAAGAAAACGGAGAAGACCCCAAAGAAGAAAAGAAGACACCAACACAGACGGGAAGGATTACAAATAGAAGACAAAAGACACAGACGTGGATTGTAAGGGTTTATTATTTTGTGGCTTACCTGTGGATTGGTTCCTGTGCTTCCGGGTCGCCTGGATTTCGGTGAGTGGGCATCTAATGGTGAGTAAACAAAAGAAAAGTATATTATTTTTACTTTTACAGTTTTTTTTAATTTTTGATTCATGTCTTATTTTTTCAGTCCCATTTAATGCCCCTGAATGTATCTATTATGTACTTATGGATATAATACATTCACGGACACTGAATGGGTGTATTCTATGTGATTTTTGTATGTAAATGCATTGTTTTTTATGCTCTATTATTGCCCCTGTATTTTATGTATATCTATCTATATGGATAGACATACAGGGATACTAATTGATTGTTTTGCTAATGTTTATGTTCTTTTCATGTATGGCTAATTTATTTATCAGCTTTATTTTGTCATTGGTGTGAATAATGTAATTTGTATTTAGTTACAAGTTATTTTTAATGGCTTTTTTTCTGGTAGATTGATTAGAATGATGGTGGTTACTTTAAATTAGAATTATTTTGGCAATGGTTTGGCTTTAGGAACTGAATAGGGAATTGTATAATTGATTTGTATTGTATTTTAATTGTTTGAGGAAATAGATTGATTGATGCTAATTGTATTGATGTTGCTCAGTTTCTATTTGATTTTCATGATGGCATTGGTGGTTAGGGGACATTGTTCATAGTGTATTTTATTGTTACATATATTTTGCATAGTGTTACACGATGCACAGATTAATTGCATCATGTACACACTCAATGCAATTGTGTGACATTTCATATACATTTGTGTAGCTGCTGATTTGTTGGCTTATATTTACAATCGATGCTGGATCTATTGTAACATGCAATGTGATGATTTTAAGATTAAAAATTCATGTTTTGATTTATGCATGTTTTATGTGTTTCATAATGGGCAAATAATATATTATCCATATCTGGATAATAGTTATTTTGCACATTATTGTACTGTATGTGTTGGAGGGGAGGGGGGTGGATGTATGTATTTAATGTATTGGTCCGGTTTATTTATTTTACATTCAGGGTTCGTTCCTTTGGTCTGCTTGAGACCTCTGGAGACCACCTGAGGTATCCTCGGGTATCTCACGGGTACCAGGCTGCGTGGTCCACGGGTGACACCTGCGGGGAAGAACCGGTGGCCCCACATCCGTGGGGGTACCGCGGACCTGTAGTGAGCACCTGTGTGTCCCCAGACCCCAGTGGGAACCACCCGAGGCCCCTCAGACACCTGTGGGTCTGACCCGGGGCTCCCAGACATCCGCGGGCCTACCATGGGGACCCAATTGTGGTCCACAGTGACCCACGGAGACCACCTGGTGGGCCATGGCGCCTGGCGGGACCCACCAACAGGCCTCCAGAACCTGTATGAAACAAGTTGCTGGTAACCTGTAGGTCTGTGAGGTAACCCATCGGGCCCACCAGGGACTCGCGTGGGCCTGGGGTATGAACCCTGTATGTAAAAGGATAAATCATGTATTTATGGGGGGGCACAGGGGGTGGGTTATGTATTTAATAAATAGAATGATGTTTATTGTGGGGCTGTGTATTGGTTTTATTGTGGGTACTGGGAGTGGGGGGAGGGGGTATTGGCCCCAAGGGTATGTGGATAGGCCCCCCGGCTGGGCAGTGGGTGAGGGTGGTTAAACCTCACGGGGTGGGGGGTTAGTGGGTGAGGGTATGTAGGCCTCCCGAGTGGTGGGCGAGGGTGGGTTAATCGCTTAATGACTGTAGCGGTTAATAACCGCTATGGTGATTAAGGGGTTAGGGGACATTACATTGGCTATTGTGATTGTTGTGCATGTTTTGCAGCACCGGAGGGGCATGGGCAGGATGAAGATGAGGATGAAGACGGCCTTCAACGTGGGTGCCTGTAAAAGGTAAGTGTAATATGTTTTTACTGTATTTATTGTAGTTTATATGTATTTAAAATGGGCAAATGCATTATTATACATATATGGATAATAGTCATTTTGCCCATTACTGTATTGTATGTGTTAGGGGGATGTATTTAGTTATAAATATTGTTTATTATTTTTGGAGGTGCAACATTGGTACCGCAGGCCCGCGGGTACCCCGGGACTCCCGCGGGGACCCCGGGACGGATGCGGGGAACCCGGGACGGACGCGGGGTCAGCCGGGGACTCCCGCGGGGTCAGCCTGGGACATCCGCCGGCCTGCTGTATGTGTGTTGCGCATGCAAAAATGAAAAGCAATAATTTTTTCTACGTCCAGATTTCTTTGCGTCTACTCTGACCTGACCTGTTCTGATCAACACAACTTTCGCGTTTGCTATGGTTGCGTTGCTTAGTGCATCCCGCTTAAGGGCAGAATTTAACGCAAACAGGGTTACGAACAAGCAAAGTTGGATTTAGAAACAATTCCGGAAAAAAGTCAGTTTTAGAGCGCAAAGTGCCTGTTTGCGTTGCTTAGTGTTCGGGTTGAGCAAAAAAACGCGTTCTAAGAGCACTTTGCGCTCTAAAAATGACTTATCGGAGCTTAGTGCATGACCCCCATAGTGTGACCTGTGGGGGAAACAGGGATAGCCCCACTCCTTTGAAAGAACTCACAAGATAACTGTTCTTTTAGGCAATCAGCTGGAGTTGAGAAGGGCCGGGCAACCAGTAGATGAAGTGGTGATGAATCTTCTTATATGTGCTGTTCAGACAGCCACCATTGGAAACTCCATATGTGAGAAAATTTGCAGAGAGCAAAACATAGTGAAAATCCACATTTATTAAAAAACAACTTTTAAAAAACAGATTCACATTGCGCTCACAGATTTGAAGATGGTATTGCGTGGTAAAGAAAATAGTTGGGCTTATCTTTAAATCTGTGAGCGCAATGTGCATCTGTTTTTTAAAAGTTGTTTTTTAATAAATGTGGATTTACACTATGTTTTGCTCTCTGCAAATTCCTCCACATATGGAGTTTCCAATCATGGCAGTCTGAACGCCACATAGAAGAAGATTCATCACCACTTCATCTACTTTTGTCAGTCCCTTTTCAATTACAGCTGATTGCCTAAAAGAACAGCTATCACATGAGTTTTTTTTCAAAGGAGTGGGGATATCCCTGTTTCCCCCACAGATCACACTACATTCTACATAGCCCAACATTCTAGGTTCTACCTTTCCTGGACTCTGCTTTCTCTGTGGGTGAGAGAGGGAAATTGAGCTGCAGGGAGAGATAAGGAATATTTATTGTCTTATTCGCTTGCTTTACTCTAATCAGTGATTTTTTTTGCACCTTTTTCTTTTTCTTTCCATATTTATCAAAGGAAAGGAATCCCACTGAAAGCAATGGGAGTTTTTCCTTGAATAAATCTGGTGCAATTTTGTGCACAGACTTTCCCCCAGTTTTGTGGCCGGGAGTCTTTAGTAAATAGCCCCTAAGGTGCCTTATGGCATAGCACAGCTTAATAAATATGGCCTAATATTCTCTACCCTCGTCCTTGTCTGTTTGAGACTGCAGCATAGTATGTACCTGCTTGATGCTGGTGTGTCTTTCATGACTTGACCAGTCACTGGTTTCATACTGTACATGTCTGTTTCATGTTGAAACTGAGAAGTCTTTGGTTTCATGTTCTCATCTTGACCTGTCACATTCTCAATGCTATTAAAGTGCTAGAATGAACTTTGGGCAGAAAATGGCAATATCGCTTGAAAAGACATCTTACCATATTCATTAATGACTTCACACATGTCTAAACCGTGTAACATAGAAGTTAACTAACGTTAACTAAGTTAACTAACGTTGTCTTTATCTCAAGCAAGCTCAGACTTGAAGGTTGTCTGTCTCATTCTATTATTACACCAATGGTGGAGCATAAAATGACTTACCCAGCCTCAGATTTGGTCCCTTCTTCCTAACCTTGAACAAACACATTGACACCAGAATTAGTGGATACAAATTGTCACACAATTTATTAAATACAACATATCAACCAATACATAACTTAACATTCTACTTCCCCGGGGACCCACCTTTTCTCTAAACACCACATACCAAAAGCCCACCAGATATCCATTGCTTGAATCCCAAATTGCCACTGCCACCATGAGCCTAATGACACTGTAAAATACACATTACGTGAGCGGTGTCATGAGAGAGAGGATTTGGCCCGGGATAAAAGGGGTTACACCCCATTTGGCCACCCTCTACTCTCACCTGGGAAGCAAGGGGTTAACTGGACTGGGGTCCAGTAATGTGTTTTTGCCTTGCTTCAGCCATCCAACTGTTTATTCCCCTGTATAAATGTATTGTTTCTGTGCCAGTGTCTGCATCACACACACACTGGGGCTTAAGGGGTTAATGAGCTACAGTTTAGGAAAATACAAATATGTGTGGTGTCTTTTCAGAAATATCAGGGCTTCAAAAGGCTTGATTGAAGTTGGGTGTGAAAAGTACAGAGGGGGTTTAGTGTACAGTATGTTAATACCTAATTGGCAGACCAAGGGAATATGGGTATATGGGTATATGGTAGAGACAGCTAGGCCCATGTCTGGAGCATTGGGTGTGAAATCTAGCACCTGTGACAAATGTTCTCTACACACGAGTCCCTGCTTCAAAGGATTTATTGACCAGGGGTTATGGGGGCCAGGGGTGCGGTTACCCAAGGAGATATCAGAATGAGTGACCTTATTAAATATAAGAATATTATGAGATGTCCTCAGCTGAACGTGCTAAAAGCTACATATGTGTATTCGTGGGACTGATTCGCACATAAGGATTATAGACACATGATGTCTAGCAGGTACTAAGAGACAGATATTAATATGTCTCTTAATTTTAATATTACACGGTAATATTTAGTCTTATTGGGAGCGTCGTGCGTGCCGGAATGTATTAATATGACTCGCGTGCCAGTAAGTATCACTGAACTGAAGTTATGAAGTTATTTAGATAGGAAAAGCAGTTTTTAAACGTCCTTGGGTGGGAGGAGTTTTACTCTGGGGAAAACTGACAACCTCACCACTGATTTATGAGAGGGGCTGGGTTTAGGTTGTGTTCAATGGGAAATAATTGTATAAGAGCCAGGCTCAGCCTATGGCTATTGTCTTTCGTGTCATTCTGAGATTGCTGTATGAACTGCTAATCAAGATTCGTGATTATTTCATAATTCCAACTTTAAGTAAGTGCATATTTTGTCTGTTATTTGTATAATCTTGTGTGTTCACCTTTTTCAGGGAATAAATTATATTTTATCATATCTAAGCCTCGTTCAGTTAAACCCAGTTATATTTTTGGTGTGTATTATTAATAGCCTGTCACAAAGTTACCGTCACAGGCTTTATTAATAAAACTGGTGGCAGCGGCGGGACTGAACTGGACCTGTATTGCAGTGTACTGAGGGACCCTGTAATATAGTGGGAACTCGAAGGTAATTGCGAGTTTTTGGGACTAAAGATATTGAACACACAGTGTACAACATATAACACAAGATATGGCACCTCCTCACTGTTCCCCTACTTGTGAGAAGCATTGCCTCCAGAACCAAAGTGCCGGCCATCCGTCTGACTGGAGCCGGGCACCGAGACCGGAGGAGTGCATCAAGTCGGCGAGGGGACCAGCAGCTGGCAAGGCTGAGAGAGAGGCGGCGATCGGTGAGCATGAAACCCGGCCGGCTGAGCAAAGAACCACAGCTGCAGCCGCTGTAACCATCAAACCACCGGAGAGCAGGGAATGGACCCAGCTCCGGGACGGCAGAGACTTGTGGAGGGAGCGGGTGATCACGGAGACCCCGAGAGTTTTACAGCCGGAGAGGTAACGGCCGTTGCGGCAGCCAGTCCATTTTCCCTGGAAGAGCTTTCACTGTTGTCTGCGTGGGGAGGGATGCGGTCCCAGGCGGAGCGGAACGAGCTCCTGAAGCTGGCGTTGTCCCGACCCACTTACCCCCTCCCTGAGCCCGGCGCTCAAGCAACTCCGCCCTGGACTCAGCAGCCTCTTGCGGGGGGGTAGTCCACCGGCGGCGGAGATGCTCCAGAATGAACCTGGTGCTCGAGCAACTCCGCCTTGGACTCAGCAGCCTCTTGCGGAGGGTAGTCCACCGGCGGCGGAGAAGCTCCGGCAGAAGCAGCGGTGTTACCACTGCCACAAAGTGGGCCACAATAAAGCCCAATGCCCGGACCATGCACGGCCAGGCGAAGAAGCCCCTCAGGGCCAGCACTCACGAGCTGCGGAAGAGATGACCCCGTTAGCGGCGGAGAGCGTTGGCCATCCATCAGATCCCGGCGGCGAACCGGGGGCGGCGGAGAAGAAGCTGCCATTCCGGCATCCTGCCGGCGGCAATTTTATTTGGGGGGAGGGTTGGGGTGTGCGGGAGGTGGGTGTTTCACATTGTTTGGCGGAGTCGGCGATTCCCAGCGATGACCGGAGCCCCACAATCCATGCCGGCGACCCTGTACCAAAGCCGGGTACTGTTGCGGGAGCTACCCGGGGCTCGCCCATGGCGGCGACGGCGGCGGAAGAGCCGCGATTACGGCAAAGTGCCGGAGCCCTTTCTGAGTGGGGGGAGGGACAGGGATTGCGGGAGGGGGTTATTTTGCCTGGTTTGGCGGGAGCCGTTTTACTCCACAAAGACCTGGGACCCTTGTCCTGCACCGTTGTACCTGCACCCAACCCATTGCTTCCCGGCCAAAATGATGCCAGCGGCGGCCACTCCAGTCCCCCTGCAATCGGGACCAACGAAGGCGGCGGTCTCTGCGGGGACCAGCGAGGTAAGCCAGACCAAGTCGCAAACTGACCCTGACTTATTTTTTCTTATGACTGTACCCTGTTGTTTCACTATAGGGGTGACCGGGGGGTGGCAGGAGACATTGGTACGAGAGGAGGGGAAGGAAGGGCAGCTTGTAGGGCAGCCAGGCTTCCCCATTACCCTGGCGGAGCAGCAAGGGGACTCTCAGTTAAGAGCCCCACTGTTGCAGCCTTGCTATGGGCTGGAGGTATCAGGGGTTGTGGCAAAGTTAGACCACCCAAGGGTTACCTACCGGCCAGGAGCTAAGGTGGGTGCATCTGCACCAGCAACCCTGAGCTCCTCTCCGGTAATGGGGAGGCAGTGTCAGGGAGATGGCCTCACTCAGGTGTCCCTAGGATCCAGATTAGGATTAGCTAGGGAGAAGCAGAGTGAGGGACGGCTGCAGGTAGGTAGCCAGCACAAGGTCTCAGTAGGAGAAGAAGGGCTAGTGGTAGCCGGGGAGGGAAAGCAGCAGATATGGCAGCTAGAGTTTCCCATTACAATGGCAGAGTCTCAGGGGGTCACTCAGATCAGCAACCCCCTGTTGCAGCCTGGCTATGGGCTGGGGGTATCATGGACAGTGGCAAGCTTGTGCCACCCCAGGGATACCTGCCAGCCAAGAGCTAAAGCAGTTGCATCTGGAGAGGTGCCCCTGAGCTCATCCCTGGTAAGGGGGAGACAGGGTCAGGGAGATAGGTGCACTCAGGTAGTTCCAGTGTCTGGGTTAGGATTGCCCAGGGGGGAGAGGAGTGCAGGGGGCTGCCAGGAGGTAAGCAGCAGGAGTCATCAGCAGGGGCTGAGGTGCTGGGCCTAGGGGAGGCTAGGCAGGGAGACACTGTGGAGCAGGGGGAGATAGGGGGTCAGTGGGGTGTCAGGCAGCTGGCAGAAGCTAGGGATGAGCCATGTAGGCAGGAGGTCCCTTGTTCTGACTTGCCAGGAGTGACCCCCCTGACAGATGCCCCAGGGTTCCCAGAGGTAGGGCTGTGGGTAGGTAGGCAGCCAGGAGCAGTAGCCAGGGCTAGGGGGGTACAGCAGAGGATTCTGTCCCCAGGGCAGCCAAGGTTAGCTACAGAGGGTAAGGGCAGCATAGTGGAGGGGAGAGGAGTGATGCTGGCCCTAGCAGCAGTGGTGGTAGCTGGTGCTTGTTTCCTGGCCTTCAGTTTTGAGAGGGCAGGGGCAAAGCACCTGGGTACCAGGGACCCCAGTACAGGATACTGGGAGATTGCCTTGTCCCATGGGGCACAGGAGAGGGTAGGAGTCAGCACCCCAGGTGGTTTCTTGATTCCAAAAGTGATGCCACTCGGGATGGGGACTGCCCTAGAGCCAGGGAGGAGAGACAAGGGTATAGCGGATCAGCTACATGTGGGCACAGGGAGAGGGCAGGTTTGGTCCCTACAGGATAGTGACATAGCTCTTTCCCAGACTTGGTTGACAGGAAAGCGATGGTCTGTGCTTGATAGCTGGTCTCTCATTGGTGCAGAGACATGCCAGTCTCTGGGCAGTATGCAGCCTGGTCTGCAGAGGTGCCCCTTCACCATGGACTTGGTTCACCAGGCACTGGGTGGGGGGCAGAGGGAGGCAAAGGAGAATGCCCAGCGGCCACGGTGGAGCCCTGCTCAGCAGGATCTGGACTTCACTGTCCACTGTGGCCAGGACAATGTACTGGACAATGCCGGAGGACAATTTTGCCAGGCCAATCCCTCAGGACTTATTGAGTGCTTTAAGGATGCCAGTGGTGTCCCAGTGCCAGGGGAGGCAGCTGGGGCACAAGGCACCAATTGAGTAGGGGAGGTGTCATGAGAGAGAGGATTTGGCCTGGGATAAAAGGGGTTACACCCTATTTGGCCACCCCCTACTCTCACCTGGGAAGCAAGGGCTTAACTGGACTGGGGTCCAGTAATGTGTTTTTGCCTTGCTTCAGCCATCCAACTGTTTATTCCCCTGTATAAATGTATTGTTTCTGTGCCAGTGTCTGCACCACACACACACTGGGGCTTAAGGGGTTAATGAGCTACAGTTTAGGAAAATACAAATATGTGTGGTGTCTTTTCAGAAATATCTGGGCTTCAAAAGGCTTGATTGAAGTTGGGTGTGAAAAGTACAGAGGGGGTTTAGTGTACAGTATGTTTATACCTAATTGACAGACCAAGGGTATATGGGTATATGGGTATATGGGTATATGGTAGAGACAGCTAGGCCCATGTCTGGAGCATTGGGTGTGAAATCTAGCACCTGTGACAAATGTTCCCTGCTTCAAAGGATTTATTGACCAGGGGTTATGGGGGCCAGGGGTGTGGTTACCCAAGGAGATATCAGAATGAGTGACCTTATTAAATATAAGAATATTATGAGATGTCCTCGGCTGAACGTGCTAAAAGCTACATATGTGTATTCGTGGGACTGATTCGCACATAAGGATTACAGACACATGATGTCTAGCAGGTACTAAGAGACAGATATTAATATCTCTCTTAATTTTAATATTACACGGTAATATTTAGTCTTATTGGGAGCGTCATGCGTGCCGGAATGTATTAATATGACTCACGTGCCAGTAAGTATCACTGAACTGAAGTTATGAAGTTATTTAGATAGGAAAAGCAGTTTTTAAACGTCCTTGGGTGGGAGGAGTTTTACTCTGGGGAAAACTGACAACCTCACCACTGATTCATGAGAGGGGCTGGGTTTAGGTTGTGTTCAATGGGAAATAATTGTATAAGAACCAGGCTTAGCCTATGGCTATTGTCTTTCGTGTCATTCTGAGATTGCTGTATGAACTGCTAATCAAGATTCGTGATTATTTCATAATTCCAACTTTAAGTAAGTGCATATTTTGTCTGTTATTTGTATAATCTCGTGTGTTCACCTTTTTCAAGGAATAAATTATATTTGATCATATCTAAGCCTCATTCAGTTCAACCCAGTTATATTTTTGGTGTGTATTATTAATAGCCTGTCACAAAGTTACCGTCACAAGCGGTTGTTCCCATACCTGTCGAATTAGCCTAGAATGGCACTGCCTCCCCATTACCACAACACAAAAGAGCCAAACTGGCATGTTCCTCACAACAAACAAAAAGGACAATCAGCACACCAGAATACTGCCATTGCTCAAAACTACTTAACTGACCTGAAACATACTATCGACAAATAACCCCCAAATTTATACCCACACATAGGTGTCACAAATGGCACACCTGTGACCATGTGACTTGTATTTGTGACAAGGGTTAACACACACAGCCAGCTAGCTAACCCACCTTTCTCCTCTGCAGGGTCCCTCAAATGAGTAATATCTCCCTTCAACCCATTACAAATGTAACCTTACATCGCTGCCACCACTAAGAATAAAGACAAAGTCTAATCGCTAGTCCTTGGTCCCCGTTTACTAAGAAAAATCTGTAATTAACACACAAAAATCTATTGTGGCAAAATGTATCTAACAATGTAGTTACTCTCTTCAAAATGTGCAAGGTTCAATTAGGGCCCAAAGACAGTAATTATTACATTTTAGATTTAATATACAAAGTACAGTGATTAGTTACAGAAAAAGAATATTACAAGAAATATACAGTACAATACATGCAGACAGTTTCATAAAATAACAGGGGAAAACAAGAACATCTAAAATACATTACCCTGTTCAAAGAGGCTTGAAGTTGGAAATATAAAGATCCATGTGTGTAATTGTATAACACACCCTCTATGTTGATTTCCACATTAATATCTCATATGGTTTTTATCCTGAAAGCTCTTGCATTGAAATTGAATAAGCCCTCCCTCCGGGCGTGCCTGAGTATAAAAACATTCTCATAACTTGATCCCCGTAATTCCAAGAATATTGTGACCCATCTCATCACGTTCAGCGGAACTTGCCGCAGGCAAAAAGACTATTTATGGCGAGGTTAATACTAATTTTGAGAGACAAACGGATATCTGACCTTAGCATCATCACAATCGATGAATTGTTTAGCATAATTTAATTTGTCATATTGCAAATGTTACAAAGATATATTTGTTATTCTTGGGAATCATACTAGATCCATGATATTTTATACTTAAACAGACATATGGAATGTCTTCCTGGCCACACCCTCAGGTGTTCCCAGACACTTTTAAGAATGCATTTTAAGGTACATTAAAAGGGCTTTATCTTATTTTCACTGTCAAAAAGAGTTCTGCATCTAGATTTAAATCACCACACATTCCTAGAGTAGGTTGCCCTCAGATAACCCTACTGCTAGACAAACACAGAAACCCAGGTAGGGGTCACTGACCCCAATAAAGACTAACTTTAAGCTAGAACTTGTAACTCAGGTTAACTATTTGTGTGCCAGATTATTCAAATACTGAATATTTGAAAGGTATTATTATGACACCTTGGAGGAAGAATGGGGCTTCTTTCATATAGTTTTCTGGAAAGAGAGTACGGAACAAGATAAGAGTCAAAATATATACATACACTAGCCATCCTCCCCTTGCACTCGCCATTGATAAACTCAACACCTCACATCCTCCCTAATGTCCAACCCTCATTAACGCAACTCTTCAGAGGTGACCCTTCGGTATGTAGTCATGCTGGCCCTCCACTTAATCAGTTGGGACTTTCTGTCTCTTGCACTTCATATCTCACTGCAGTTGTGGTTTGCATCATACAGGATGTTTACATGAATTCATGTCCTCCCAGAGCTTTTATCTGACATTATCAGGGCAGTTAGACATGTCCCCTAAAGGGTTGGATGCATCATGTTTTTTTTTTCCAGTTCTATCCAGGGGTTGTTAAAGGCCTTTGTGTTTTGAAGTTTACAATTAGCTAAAAGCAAAAGACAACCTTTGAAGCGACAGCGTCTTGCTTTGCTTCAATCAACACACGCCACAGATTTACAGAGGGCCTGGAAAAGACAATCTCCTGACAGCTTATGGGTATAATGAAGTTACAGGGAGATCCATTTCCACCTGATCTAAAGATAACCAGCTTCTTTAAAACAAGCAGCAGTTACCCTCTCGACTCAAATACAGCAACACTATTTTTTACTTGTTTCTGTTTTTTTTTTTGATTGCTGTGTATAATATCTACATAAACCAAAGACATAACATAAAACACAGACAAAGCTCAGTGCACATCCAGAAAAACTTATATACGGTACAGTGCCTAAATATACATATATAAATAACTAATAAATAAAATGGTCTTTTAGTTTAACATTTTGGCCAAATTGTTGTAAGCCCTTGAGTCAACTGCACGGCAGACCACGTTTCAAGGGTCCCTACACTAATATAGATTCTTAATAACCTGTGCATTGCCAGGTGAAACTTATATGCTTATATATATGTTGTGGGTATTTTGGGGGTTCAATATGAGCTTGTAGGTGTTCTGTATGTTTTATAATTCTTGTTCAGCTAGTCTTAGCTGATTGGAGGGTGGCAACCTCCTACCTAATTGAAGCTCACTCCCTCCCACATTTAAATGGTTTAAAGCTCACTCCATGGCATCCCCCACTCTCAGGGGAACTTGCCTGCATGCAGTGTGATTGTGACAAATCTATTACAGAGTGCTTTTCCTGGTAATGTACAGGTTAATAAAAGCTTCAATCAGACTTAGAACTTTTGCAACTAATATTGACATATTTATTATAAATCATTCTTCCTGGCAATGCACAGGTTATTAAGAATCTATATTAGTGTAGGGACCCTTGAAACGTGGTCTGCCGTGCAGATGGCTCAAGGGCTTACAACAATTTGGCCAAAATGTTAAACTAAAAGACCATTTTATTTATTAGTTATTTATACATGTAAATTTAGGCACTGTACAGTATATAAGTTTTTCTGGATGTGCACTGAGCTTTGTCTGTGTTTTATGTTATGTCTCTGGTTTTAAATATATATATCGCCATGCTCAGTAGCACTCCTCTGTGAAACTTATATGCTTATATATATGTTGTGGGTATTTTGGGGGTTCAATATGAGCTTGTAGGTGTTCTGTATGTTTTACAATATCTACATAATAATGACACTGTGTGGTTTGCAGTCTAGGATGTTTCAGCGTGGCTATCTCGCCGCAGGCATTTAGCCGTCGCCAATCAGCTGCAGGGTACAGCTAGCCGCATGTTATTTCACTGCGAAGTTAAGTCCCTAACCTTAACCCCTTACTGCTAATCGGACCCCGTCCCTAAAACCCCAAACCTTAACATGTTAACCCCTAGTCGATCCCCTTATCATAAAACTCCTAACCTTAACTCCTTACCCTAAACCCGCTAAAGTTAACCCCAAATACTGACACTAACCCATCTAACCACTTACTTTCCTTCATAGGGAAATAACCAGCAGATAGCTGTCACCTGCAGCTGATCGGCTGTGACGAGATGACAGCGCTGAAATGTTCCATTCCGTGTGATTTGGGGACTTCAGTATTTTCTTATTTTTTTAACAATATACTGCTACAAGTATTTGATAGAATTGTACCTTATGATTTGTGTAATTGTGTCATTTTAACTGTTTGGTACATGGATTTATTAGGGGTTATTCATTAAACTGCTACAGTGCCCAAATCAGAAACTCCTATTGAAGTCAGACAGTTTAATTAATAAACCCCATTGTGTCTGTATTGTTTTTTATTTGATAAACAATTTATGTGAACATAATCACCCACGTTCCAATTTCATTTAGTGTCGCCATTTTTCAACTGAAGTAAATAAAATGTTTTATGTTTTGTCTCGATTCACAGAAAATTCTGTCAGCTTTTGATGGTTTTGAGTGGTACTTATCACGTGTTTCCTGCTTCAGACAAATGCTAGTATGATTTGAATTAGGAACTCTTGAACATCTCTCCTTTCTGCTTCTCAAATTACATTAGAACATTGGAGGCAGCTTGATTCGGACGGACAATACTGTTCCTTGCATATTAGTGCAGAATAAAAGAGTACTTCAGTATTAGGACTAACAATTGATACAATTGATATTATAAGACAAGCTTTCTTTTTTTTTTATATATATATATATATATATATATATATATATATATATATATATATATATATATATATATATATATAAAAGAAAGCTTGTCTTATAATATCAATTGTATCAATTGTTAGTCCTAATACTGAAGTACTCTTTTATTCTGCACTAATATGCAAGGAACAGTATTGTATATATATATATATACATATATATATATATATATATACACACACAATTTAGAAGTGTGCTGTGGACTATCATGCTGGCTCATGAGGCAGGATTTAAACCTGACAGTACCTGCACTTACCAGGAATTATGTAGCAGGGTTGGGAAATCCATAGTCAGGGGCACAAGGCTATATATATAGGCAGGAAACACTGTATCTCTTACATGGGGTTTATTTACAGGGATTACATCATATGCTAACAGGCCCACCGTCCCTTTAAATCAAAACAACACATAAAAATAACACCTATTCCCTTTAGGGAAAACTAACTCAACTTGGCTTTAGCCCTTGCTAACTGGCTGGCCAGCTAAGCTGGTTCCCAAGCCAAAATATGGCCTGGCATATGCCACAGTGTAAAACAGTCTCTGCATACAACAATCAAGTATTTTTTGCTTATCTGTCCTAAAGTTCTCAGTAATAACTGATTAGTACTGAGATTTCACTTTGTAGTTTCACTGAAATCTACTAATCAGTTATTACTGAGAACTTTAGGGATCTCTGCAGCTTTATATGGCATATACAAGATATCAACAGTAATATTACAAAACTCTCATCTCATTGATACTTACAATTGGGAGAAGGGGAGTTTGGTGCCTGTGTTCCCTCCAGGAACGGCATCTGAAAGCACAACAAAACTATTGCGCAGGGCACTCGATACGGAATACAGTGCGCATGCGCAGACCATATTACAGAACTTTGCACTAAGAAGCATGAGAACATGGTTTTAATAAAATGTATAATAAACTGACATGAGAAGATATGTTTATATAGTCTACCATTTGTATTTTCTATGCTATACTGCTTTGCTTAACTATTTCATTAAGCCATAAACAAACTGACGATACCAGTTTGAAAAGGAGATACTGTACTTAGGAGGTCACCATGTTAAATGATTATCAATTACATCAAGAGACCACTAAGCCCTCCATCTGAGAACTAAATCAGTTCAGAGTCCCCTTACACTGAGCAATTAGCCTAACAAGGGATTTCATTTGACTTAATATATCTCTGAGAGGACTGTTTCTCCACTATATATGTACATGTAAGCAGCAGTAACATGACCAGCATACATAGGAGACACTACCTTATCATCTGCTATTTACTCAAGATAGAGACTTTCTTGAATTCTCTGGTTGCCCCAACTACTAACTACATGTGGATTCCGATATTTAGGGACTTCATTTATAGATATACTGTATGTCCTCTCTTTCTATAAGGATTTATATCTATATTTATCATTAGACTATGATTATTAATAAAATTTATTTTAACTGTTAATACCCAGCTGTACTTTGACCTTGTTATTTTATCAAATTGGTCTGCAGTGCGCCACAAATAGGGACCTTTTCCTAGTGTACTCTGTTCACAGAGTGCACATATCTAGTATCTAATGTATTGAATTGACCAAAAAAAAACATGTTCTGCCTATATTTCACACTTCTCTGTTACTCTAGTATTCATTTGACAAGTGCAGCTAAAACTATTGTTCAGCTAATCCCACAACGATATGTTAGCAACTGCTTTCCGACAAAGGTTAGACGTACACATATGAATATTGTAACAATCGTTCCTAAGATATGTGGCCATATTTGCTATCTGGTGCTACTCCATCGAGCGCTGGAAGACACTTCATGATCCATTCCCTTGAGTGAGCTGAAAAGTGTCTTCAAGCACCAGAATATGCCTTAAATAATAATAACACTTAGTAAATACTGTATGGCCAGCGATGTCTGTGCAAAGTCACACAGCAGTCCATTCCGGAGCCCTTTCTAAAAATGAGAGTTCACCTAACTCTTTATAACTGAGGTCACTGTGGGCTCACTAATGATCCTGCAAGAAGCCAATTTAGAAACTCTTGAAATTAAAAAAATATTACTAATTGCTTTGAAACATATTATTGATTGGGAGGAAGTCAGGGGAGGGTATAAAGTAAGCACTTTTTTTTTTGTTTCTCTCGCTTTTTGTGCAGAATTACATAGTAATATTTTATTAGGGAACTTACATAGATTTCCCTTTTAGCTGCTGTAGATACCCTACTTTGCACATTCTGTCCACTGCTGAGAAGTAATTGGTTTAGTTGTATCCAGTAGAGAGGTGAAACAGTGTGGAATTAATACAGCGAGAACATGTATTTGTAGAAATTCCATCTTTTTGTGCAGAGTATAAATAAATCACAGCTCAGATTGGCCTTCAAAGGATTGCAGGCTCACTCTGGCTTGACAGGACAATTGGTGCTTATGCAGTAGGGGTTCAGAATGCCAGCACGAGACGTATTCTATCAATACCGTGTATGAGGGCTACTTACAAATCTGACGACATGGATCTTAGCGAGAGTCACTGATCCTATAAAACTAGGGAGGTGAGCAGTCTGTTTGTTTGGTTGTTTTTGTCAAAAACCTAGTGATGCGTTGGTTACAGTGTTATACGATTCAAAGCAGTGGAACATACATGTATAGGTTTGTAAGCTTACCAACAGCTCATTACTGTAACACTGGAACGGAGGCCTTTATACTGTCATTTTTCACTTAGGTTGGGCCTTTGCTTAAGTGACATTGAAAAAAAAAAAAGCAAAACTGGCAGTAGTCTACAGTGCAGAGATTTTCTACAGTATAACCAGAGGCTAGCTAACGTCACAGGGGTACAATATTAATGTCCAAATAAATAATAGGACTACAATAAAGGACAGTGACATTATCCCCCAAAATGTTTTTTTTTTTAACATGTAGTGTAGATTAGAGTAGTAAAACTAAACATGGTAAGAGGGGTAGAGGGGTAGGAGGAGAAAAGAGGTGAAGTGAATGACATGAGATAGACAGTAGGAGGTAAAGGAAGAGAGCGAACAGCTCAGCGCAGCTCTGTCTCTCTGGCCACTGAACGGCAGCATCTATTCTGAGTAGCATAGAGAGACCTCGTCTGTCAGAGGCATAATGCAAAGAGACAAGTTCAATACCAGCTCGGTTCCCCGGGAGAGAGAGATTCTGCAATTCAATGTATTATGTTCATTGATTTATGTCCTTTCAAAAATCCAGTGAACCGTTTAAAGAAAGTGCACTCAATTAAGTCACCAAAACACAGACGTTCATACAAATATACACACAAATACACAACAAACAAATATTACACAATCCTTATACACATGCTACAAATCTTACAGCTGCAAATGAAGTCCTAACATAACCTGGGAGTTCATATTGTGCTGATTTACATCAGCTGTTACCATGACAACCTTTGTTATCTTTGTGTGTGTGAACGGCAGTGGCCATTTAAACCTCCCGGTGAGGCACATGTTCAGCAAATGATATAGCAAGAATTAAGCACGAGAAATAGGAGTAACAAACCAAGCGATGCTTCCCTAAGGCAAATTTCAAAATGTGTTGCTGAAGTATTGATTCCCAGACGGTAAATAAACAGAGACTGTGACTTGTATACTTGCTAAATATATACCAAGTCCAAATTCTATGAATATTGTTATGTTCTCAGATAAGCCCTCAGGTTAGCTGGCCTGTTCCTCAAGGCACCAATCTTGCTAACCTGCGCTGTATAGGCTAGAATATAAAAGCAGTAAGTCTTTGATAAAGCGCGTTTGTCGCGTGAAACGCGTCAGAGTGAGTTCTGTTTCCTTGCTGTGTCTATGTGCCGCCAATAAAGGATTTTTGTGCCAGTTACAAGCAGTCCAGCTAATCTTTTTTTCCCACGCTGTGCATCGTCTCTCGATTTCGGATCTATAGCAAGAATTAAACTACAACATTTTAAAAGGGGTTATAGTTAAGAACAGCAACAGGGAGAGGTTTGCAATGGTAAAAAGAAAGCATCAACAATACAGTGGCTTATCCAGGCCCAGACGCCATGCCTGTGCACTCCTTGTGTACTTCCCTGAAGAAGTAACCCAGTGTTACGAAACGCGTTGGATAAGAGGTGTCTATGCTCTTCTCCCCCCATCCTTTGTGATTCTGGACATTGTTTGGACACTGTTTATTTGCCTGGCGAATTATCTCTCCCCGCTGCCTTACAACTTTGGATTGACACGCACGCTGTGCGTTCCATGAGAAGCATTGCGGAAGCGGAGGTGCGACCAGTGACGTCATCGCCGAGCGCCCAACGAGGAGTGGCGGCAGATGCTGCAGTGTTCCATGGATGCTGAATCCTACGGCGTCTTTACTTACCTGTGAGCTGTATGCTGTGGGGCTCTCTCTACAAGGGACTATATTTGCACTCAGCTTCATGTGACATTTACATTTACCTTTTGATTCAGTCCTTTAATACATCTTCTATTGTTACAGCACCCCTGTTTTTTGTGTTTTTGTGCTTGGTCCATACATGTGTGGTATTTATCATGGGCATAAGGAATCTAGCCCCCACAGCACCAAGCGTATAGTTTGAGGTTCAGTAAAATAAAGGGGTTACATTGGAGGCGCTGCTGAGATAAATGGTTAATTGGGGAGACACACAATAAGTTTTGCCATTAGTACGGCCAAACATGGACACAGTTACAATGGTCGATAGACGCCCTTCCCATATGATCACTATGGCTGTGGTCTTTTTAAGTGAGTCCCAGATACAATTGATGTGAGTATCAATGGAGTAATGGGGGCAAACTCAAATACAAAGGAAAATGATGTGCTACAATACTAATACTGTATGTATTTTGTATGTGTGAAACAGTATTGTGGGGAGGGACCCTGATATGTGGGATATCACATTGGGATGTAAACTTGCCGTTGGTCCTAGCAATGTTGTGAATCACACTATGGTAGATAAAGTCAGAGAGTTCCTAGCTAAAAAGGGGGCCACACTGGAAGAGTTCCGTAACGAGATGTACCCTGAAGTACTCACCTTCTCTACAGGGCAAGCCACCGATCCCCCCAAGGACCTTATCACAAAAATGGGCCAGTTAGTGGGGAAATACATGCTCTCAGCAGAGGGGAACAATTACTATAGGAGGCTAGAACTCTTCTCAGGAGTAATCCCAACTCCCAATAGTGAGGATGATTTTGAAAGTTGGATAGAGGTGGCCTTAATGGTAGTGAGGAATAAGGGTATCCCCCTTATCGGGTGGACCACCCCCAGGTAGAACAATTGATCTGGGCCACCACCTAGAAACGTAATTACTATCTATTTGCGACTTGGAAAACTGAGAGTCTCCCCAAAGTTTCGAGAGCTACTACGAGAAATACGGAATGAGGAGGAACAGATGGCACTTTGGTGTAGCAGCAGTTAGAAAATCAGGAGATAGCGCGGCTGGCACATGGCCTGCCGAGGAAAGACCAATGTGGGCCATGTCCCATGATAGGCCAAGTGAGGAGCGGCCAATCACAGGCCAATCACAGGCCAAGCAAGGAAGCCCACAAAAGATGTGGCAGAATTGATGAACGCCATCTGAATGGGAAAAGTGGCTAGTGCAAATAGTCAAGATTAACGGCGGGAAGAAACATGGTGGTCACCCCATAAAGAGAAAACCCACAGATGGGGGAGAAAGCCATGGAGAAATCCTGATCCCAAAACCAAAGAGATGGTTTTCAGCTATAGATGCAGAGAAGGAGGACACTAATGCCAGTCAGTGTCAGAACAGAGAGAATCTACCACAGATAGTGAAGCAATTCGTCTGCTCTCGGTCGGCCTCGGGAAACAACAGAGGGACACAGTGAAGAGGCATACTGAGCTTTGAGTGCAGAAAAGCTCCATGTGGACTGCACCCAAAAGAGGTCATTCTACTTCCCACATACCCAGTGTACTACTGGGGCCCTCAGAGTGAGTGAAAGTAAAGATTGATGGGCAAGTATGCAACGTCCACTTGAATAGTGGATGACAAGTATCCATAATTTTAAAGCCCTGGTACGACCAATACCTAAAACACCTGCCATTGCAAACACTGGAGGGCTTGGTCGTTTGGAGCCTCAGTGACACCAGCTATCCTTATCTAGCAAAGAAGAGACTGGGGCCATAATTGGCACGAATGACAATATTTTTGGACAACTAACAAAATGGTGCCAGACCAATAGTGTAAATGATTACGACTGGACATTGACCATCCATCTTTTGTATTTGAAGGCCTACTAGTGGATGGAGGAAAAAAAATAGGGCTCAGAGTGAGGGGCCCTTGGGGAAGATTACATGCAAATGCCCCCCAACAATGAACATAGCATTACTGGAAAAGTGAATCTCAGGCAAAACATAGAAGGGACCACTGTCATGATTGATAGCCCACCCCATGGAGGATACGCTGGAGAACTACTGGTAAAGGCCAGAGTGCTGTCCATATAGAAAGGGAAAATGGACACACTAGGAGTAGGATTAGAAGTAAAAAATGAGACTGCCCATGATGTGTAGATACAAAAAGAGACACAGTGGTAGCTCATCTGTGTAGTGCTGAAGTGATGGGCCCCACATGGATACGAAAATGTTCAATTTTGGAGACAGCTACTCCAGAACACTGGAAGAAATGGCTGCAAGAAAAAATGACTTGTACTCTAGGCCAGAGGGTTCCTCCACTCAAGAATGGGATGTAGGAAAAGCCCACGGCGTGGAACACCAGATCCGCCTTCATGATGCTCGCCCGTTCGGAGAAATGTCACAGAGATTGGCCCCGCCGGATGTTGAAGATGTGAGACGACACCTACAGGAATCAATGGGTGCTAGCATAATCTCAGAATCCTGGAGACATTACACATCACCCATAGTGGTGCCCCAGAAAAAAAAACCGAGCATAAAGAATGTGCATTGCTATTGCACATTGAACAAAAAGGACCACTTCAGATCAATACAGGGCCGCAGACAGATTTCCTGGGGCCCAGGACTAGTTATGACCGGGCCCTCCCCTCCCCCCATGTCGGTGGTCTTGTAACCCCCCCCCCATTTCACACCTCCTAAGCCACCTCTATTTCCCTCCCTCTTCCCATGTTTTTTCTCCCCTTTGTCTCACCTCTCCCTCTTCCTCCCATCAATTACCCCAATCTCACTCAATCCCTGCCCCTCGCCTCACGTCTATTTTTCTCCCCTGCATCTCACTCTTACTCACTCCCTCCTCTCACTCTCCCCCCATCAATTACCCCACTCTCTCAATCCCTCCTCCTCACACTCATTCCCTCCCCCCTCACACAATCCCCCCCACAACATACCAAAATATCCCACCCCTCTAAATACATACGAAAAAATCCTCACCCCCGCAAATATATACAGCCCCCCCAAATACATATTAAAAAAATACATATAAACCCCCCAAAAATCCATATAAAAAACTCCAATCCATATAAAATAAAAGCAATATATATAAATCCCCCCATACATATATAAAAAAAATACATATAAAACCTCACTACATATAAACCCCCCAAAACATATTTTTTTAAAAACAATACATATAAACCCCCCAATACATATTATAAAAAAAAAATACATTGAAAAAAAACAAACACATAGAAAAAAAACAATACATAGAAAAAAAAACCCACAATACATAGAGAAAGAAAAATAATACATTTAACCCCCCAATACATTAACACTCCCAATACATATATTTAAAAAAAAAATACATACAAACCCCCCCACTATATATTAAAAAAATACATATTAAAAAAATAAAAAAACAACAATACATAGTAAAAAAAAACCACAATACATAGAAAAAGAGTTAGTGAGAAGACCTGCAGCTTGGAGATAGCCGGGGCCCGGCGGCCACGAGAGGTCAGGCCCAACTGGTTTGTCCAGCCACCGGGCCCCACATAGCCATCGGGCCCAGGACATTTGTCCCAGCTGTCCCCCCCTGTCGACGGCCCTTGATCAAAATACCATGCAGCTTATAGAGGATGCATTGGATTACCTCCCCGGAAGCAATTTTTTTTTGTTTTGGACCTTCACAGCGGATATTACCAGATCCCAATGTACAAGCAAGAAAAAGAAAAGACTGTTTTTATATGACCGTTGGGGCTCTACCACTTTTAACGCATGACTCAAGGAGTGTCAGAGGCCCCAGCTATTTTCAAAAGGCTAATGGAACGTGTTGTTGGGGATATGAACCTATTAGAAGTATTGGTACACCTGGATGACAATAGTATTTGGGAAGACATTGGAGGAACATGAGGGCGCCTGATGAAACTAGTAGATCGGCTGAGCGAGAGTAGACTAAAATGGTCAGAGGACCAGTATCAGTTCTGCCGGACTGTTGTCCATACACATATGTGGGACATGTTATGTCTGAAAAAAGAGTGGCTACTGATCCATCTAAATTAGAAGCCATTGCATCCTGGCCAAGGCTCAAGCAATTAACAGAATTTCGATCTTTCTGGGGTTCTACGACTATTACAGTCCATGAATTATTTCTCAGCCATAGTACAGCCATTGACACAATTAACCAAAGGCTACATGGCACCTGAAGGATGCAGTGTGGCTGCCGGAACCACCAGCCAAGACTATTTCAAAATGAATTACCTATTTGGAGATAGATGGACTCCAAAGTGTGAAGAGTCTTAACTTATGAGTGCGCCAGTACTTGCATTTCCTGATCCACAAAAACACTATGTGCTTCACGTAGATGCCTGCCTGGAGGGGTTATGGAGGGGCAGTGCTGTATCAGGAGCACCATGAAGGCCTGAGACCCGTAGCATTCTGAGCCGTGGGTTGGTGCCTTCGGAGTGGAACTACCCAGTGCACAAACTAGAATTCTTGAAATTTGCAGTCGTGGACAAGCTGCACGATTATCAGTATGGAGCCACCTTTGCAGTACACAGAAAACAACCCACTTACCTTCATTTTATCATCAGCGAAGTTGGATATCACTAGTCACAGATGGTTAGCAGCCTTGGCTAGCTACAACTTCAGCCTGAAGAACAGACCAGGAAAACAAAATATTGATGTTGATGCCCTGTCCTGAATTCACAGGGATGCTCAAGATTAGGATGGACATTGGGAAGAAATTGCCACAGTGGGAGTGAGCGCATTATGCAAGCAAACTGAGGTGCCAAGACAGATCACGATCGCAAATCTAAACAGGGTTTCTGACAGTCTGGGGATATCTTCGACTGCAATATTCCTAGTATACTCTCACCTTGCAGGGTTGAACATGGAGGGGTTGTCCGACTTAGGGCCTCATGCAGTAAGCAGCGATAAGCCACTTATCACCAGTTTAATCGCCAAAAAAGCCTACTGCGATTCAGTAAGCCCCGATAAGCTGGCGATAAGAGCAAAAATCGGCAGGTTTTTTTGCCAGATAAAAAAAACGCTGCCTGCTCGGCGATAAGTCACTTTTCGCCACTCATCGCCAGCTTTTCAAACTCATTGTATTCTATAAGCCCCGCTCGGCTTATCACAGCTGATCGGCACCTTAGAATGGTGAATGTCTCTTCAAATCTGCCCGCCACAAAAAGTTGGCAAGAAGTTGGGGAGAAGCAGCGAGATGGCATTTAGAAAATAAAATGCATGTTTCCTGCATGGGATTGATGCCGGGGGTCTCGGGAGCTGATATCCCTTAATATTAGCACCGGAGACCCCCGGCATGAATCCGATGCATGAAAAATGCATTTAAAGGCAACTTTATTACCTTAGTGGCTAACCGCAAAGGCAATAAAGGGGTTAAACACCCGTGCCAGGCTTATTATGGGTAGCGGGGTGGGTGAAGGTGGTATTTAGTCCTTGGTGGGTGTTTAGGCCTTGCAGGGGGGTTGCGGGTGGACTTAACTGCTTCATTACCTTAGCGGTTAATACCGCTAAGGTAAAGAATGGGTTAACCCCTCCCGTTACCACCCGGTAGGCCTAAACACCCATCCTTGGAGCTACTACCCCCTTCACCCACCCCAGCTACCCACAATAGAAAAAAATACACACAACAGCCGCACTACCCACCTTCTAGGCCCCCAATAAACCATAACAATATTTTTTTAAATACACGAGATTAATACCCCAGTCCAGCGGAGGTCCCCGGTGGTCCCGACGGGTGTCCGCAGATTCCACAGTGCACCCCGGGAAGTGCCCACAGGTGTCTGGGGGCCTCCAGGTGGTCCCCGTGGGTGTCTGTGGGCAACAATGGGGTCCCCACGGGGTCCCTGCAGGTGTCTGGGGCCCTCAGGTGGTTCCCACGGGGATCTGGGATCTTATTAATCACAACATTAGCAAGCATAAATAAATAAAGTAAATAAAACCGTTCTACTTACCCATGCAATATGAAGGGCATCCTTGTTAGCTTACTGCAGGTCCATGTCCTCCGTTGTCAGAAAGCATACATACAGTAATAAATACAATCTAATGTCCCGTAGCCCCTTAATCACCTTAGCGGTTAATAACCGCTATAGTTATTATGGGGTTAACCCACCCTGCCACGCTACCCACCCAGGAGGCCTAACCACCCACCCTTCACCCATTCATTGGTACATCATGCCCATATAATATATAATATATAATATGGGCATGATTGACCAATATAGTATACCAAGAAATGGGGAAGGATTAAAAAAATCAGGCCAAATAAAAAACATTACATAGCCACATCAAAAACATTAAACAGCAAAAATCAAACACAGCACATAGCAAAATAAAACACATCACATAGCCAATAGATAACAAATGCCAATAAAACAATTAAATGGCACAGTGGGTAAATGATGCCCATATAATCTGTGCATCATTTAACACTATACCAGACAATGGTCAAACTTAAAGAAACGATCACAAACAAGATCCAATGCCATCCAAACAATCAGAAAATAAAAACAAATAAAGAAGTAAACTTAACTAAATTAACACTATCAATTAAACCAAAATACATTCCACAATTAAAACACCAAATCAAAACCATTATGCAATAAATGAAAGTTCAAAGTAACCACCATCACACAAAATCTAACTACCAAAAAAAAGCCACTATTAAAAAGGAAGCACCCCCTTGAAATAAACAATTGAAAACACCACTGAAAATGACATCTTACAAAATAAAAATTAAAATTAAATTGACCAAACATTTATAAACAAACAAACAAACTACATTTAAAAACATAAAAACCAGCATTCGCACAAACACCCATTGATTGTCCCCTGTATGTATGTATATCCATAGAACAATAGATGGTAAAGCTGCACACCAATAAATTAAAGTATAATATACTTGCAACAACCGGTGCTCCTGGTTCAGGGAAAACTGCCTGTAAATCCTGAGATAGTAAGAAATTGATGATCAAGGGCACAATTTGGATTTTCACAAAAGATTTAATTATCAAAATAGCACCAAATACGATGTTTCGTCCTTCTCAGAGGACTTTTTTCAAGTGACTGCCTGTCACTTGAAAAAGTCCTCTGAGAAGGACGAAACATCGTATTTGGTGCTATTTTGATAATTAAATCTTTTTTTAAAATCCGCATTGTGCCCTGGATCATCAATTTCTTGTATATCCATAGAGACATACATACATACAATGGCAATGAATGGGCATCAAAAAAAATTAAATCAATAAAAATAAAAAACCTGTAAAAGAAAAATAACATACATTCCATATTTTTCCTTATCTTAAATGTCTTCACCTTCCGAATCCTGGGAACACCGCATGCTCTCGAACCAATCCACGAACAGGAACCAGGTTAAAAAAAATCCAAAGTCTTTGTCTTCTTTCTTTTTCTTCTTCTGTTATTTGTAATCCAATTTCGTCATTTTCTTGGGTCTTCTGGGTCTTCATCTGTATCTTCTTCATCGGTATCTTTGGCAGGCACGCCTTGTCCTCCAATAGGAGGAGGAGGTCCTTCCTCCTCGGCTTCTTGGTGTAAAATGAGGTGACATAGGCTTTTATAGGCCTATGATGTCACATTTTCTGCAAATGATTCCCACGGGCCTGATTGGCCAGTGAAAATCATGTGCTTTTCCTTTTTTTGGGTGACGACATGTAAAGGAAATTAAGCCAGCCACTCAGAATGACTGTGCTTCCTTTCGCTTTAACATGACATCATCAAAAACAAGATGGCCGGCATCACATGGTACTTGAACCAATAAGGTTGTGGGAACTGTATCCCCAATCTGATTGGCTGTAGTAAACCATGTGACTGAGTTTTTGTGAGAAAGGATGTGACGTCATCCAAAGGGAGTCACATGGTCTGCTGCAGCCAATCAGATTGGGGATATAGTTCTCACGATCTGATTGGCTCAAGTACCATGTGACGCAGGCCATCTTGCTTTTGATGACGTCATGTTAAAGGGAAAGGAAGCACAGCCATTCTGATTGGCTGGCTTCATTGCCTTTACATGACGTCACCAAAAAAAAGGAAAAGTACATGCTTTTCACTGACCAATCAGGCCCTTGGGAACAATTTGTAGAAAATGTGACATCATAGGCCTATAAAAGCATATGTTGCCAAATTTTACACCAAGAAGCCGAGGAGGAAGGACCTCCTTCTCCTATAGGGGAACAAGTGCGTGCCTGCCGAAGATACAGATGAAGAAGCTACAGATGAAGACCCAGAAGACCCAAGAAAATGACGAAATTGGATTACAAATAACAGAAGAAGAAAAAGAAAGAAGACAAAGACTTTGGATTTTTTTTAACCTGGTTCCTGTTCGTGGATTGGTTCGAGAGCACGCGGTGTCCCCGGGATTCGGAAGGTGAAGACATCTAAGGTAGGGAAAAATATGGAATGTATGTTATTTTTCTTTTTCAGGTTTTTTATTTTTATTGTGATTTAATTTTTTTTGATGCCCATTCATTGTCACTATTACTATCACTATTTATGTATGTCTCTATGGATATACATACATACAGGGGACAATCAATGGTTGTTTGTGCAAATGCTTTTTTTTATGTATTTTAAATGTATTTTGCTAATTTGTTTATAAATGTTTAGCCAATTTAATTTTTATTTCGTAAAATGTAATTTTTAGTGGTGTTTTCAATAGTTTATTTCGGGGGGGGGTGTTTGGTTTTTAATAGTGGCTTATTTTTGGTAGTTATATTTTGTTGGATGGTGGTTACTTTGAGCTTTCATTTATTTCATAATGGTTTTGTTTTTGTGTTTTAATTGAGATTTTGGATTAATTGATTGGTGGTAATTTAGTTATGTTTACTTCTTTGTTTTTAATTTCTGATTGTTTGGATGGCATTGGATCTTGTTTGTGATTGTTTCTTTTAGGTTGATCATTGACTGGCATAGTGTTAAATGATGCACAGATTATATGGGCATCATTTACCCACTTTGACATTCAATTATTTTATTGGCATTTGTTATCTGTTTAATTGGCAATGTGATGTGTTTTATTTTGCTATGTGGTGCATTTTATTTTGCTATGTGCTGTGTTTTTGCTATGTGCTGTGTTTGATTTTTGCTGTTTAATGTTTTTGATGTGGCTATGTAATGTTTTTATTTGGCTATGTTATGATTTATATTTGGCTATGTAATGTGTTTTATTTGGGCCTGATTTTTTAATCCTTCCCCATTTCTTGGTATATTGGTCAATCATGCCCATATTATATGGGTATGATGAAACAATGAATGGGTGAAATGTGGGTATAGTGGTTCCGGGGTGGGTAGTTAAATCTCCCGGGTGGGTAGCGGAGCAGGGTGGGTAAACTCCTTAATAACTATAGCGGTTATTAACCGCTACGGTGATTAAGGGGCTAGGGGACATTAGATTGTATTTATTACTGTTTGTATGCTTTCTGGCAACGGAGGACATGGATCTGCAGTAAGCTGACAAGGATGCCCTTTATATTGCATGGGTAAGTAGAACGGTTTTATTTACTTTATTTATTTATGCTTGCTAATGTTGTGATTAATAATGGGCAAATAATCTATTATCCATATTTTGCCCATTACTGTACTGTATGTGTTTGGGGATGGGGGTGGGGAGAGGTGTATTGATTTTAAAGTAGGCCATGTTTTATTTTTTTTAATACAGGATTGGTACCTCAGGCCTGCGAAGACCCACGGGGACCACCCGAGAACCTCCCGACGCCCACTGGTCCACCTGGGAGCCCCGAGGACCTGCAGGGACCACCCAAGTGCCCCAGATACCAGTGGGAACCACCCGAGGACCCCCAGATGCCCATGGGTACCACCCGAGGACACACAGGGGACACCGGACACCTGCGGGGAAGAATCGGGGGCTCCACAGCTGTGGGGACAACCCAAGGGCCCCAGACACCCATGGGAACCACCCGAGGAACCCGGATGCACACGGATACAACCTGAGGACAAACGGGGACACCGGACACATGCAGGGAAGAACCGGGGGCCGCACAGCTGTGGGGGCCCGCAAACCTGCAGAGACCACCCGAGGGCCCCAGACCCCCATATGAACCACCAGAGGACCCCCAGACACCCGTGGGAACCACCCATTGACCCCATTGGGGCCCACGGACAACAGCGGGTACCACCTGATGGCCCACCGAGCCTAGCGGGGACCACCCGGAGGCTCCCAGACACCTGTGGGTACCCTTCGAGGTGCACTGTGGGCCTGCAAATACCTGTCGGACCAGCCGGGGAGCACCTCCGGCCTGGGGTATTAATTGTGTGTGTAAGATAATCATGGTTATATGGGGGGTAAAGGGGGTGGGTTGTGTATTGGTGCTAACTAAATATTTTTACATTCATATTTTATTACTAGTGTAGATGAGCAGGGGGTCTCTGGAGCAGAACCACATTGGTTTCAGGTCCGGGGACCCTGTGCTTCCTGAGATAAAGGCCCCGTTATGGGGTGCCGGTATCTCCTTTGCTTTGGATTCCCACGGTCAAGTGATCGGGACATTTCCATGCATAGGGGATACCGGCACCCCATAATGGGGCCTGAATCTCAGAATGTACTGGCTCCCCGGACCTGAAACCAATGCGGTTCAGCTCAGGAGACCCCCTGCTACAATACACAGTAATAAAAATATTTTTACATTTAAATTGTATTTCCGGCGATTTTTTCGCAGGGAGAGGCGGATCCCTCTGCAGCAGATACAACTCACCGGGTGAGCCCTTATCGGAGGGCAGGTCCTATCGCTGACGGCAACTCGCCATTTTTGGAAATGTTGCTCTCACTGGTATTCGGGCCTTTCTGCATACCGTGAGAGCAACACGGCAAAAAAATGACGATTTCAAAACCCTGACGATAATTTCTATCGGATTTTACTGCATGAAGCCCTTAACCGACAGGATCTATCATAAGCTCAGCAGACAGACACTGCGTTGAAAGAAGTGTGGTCATCCCTGAGGGACCAAAAATCAGCCAAGACAGTCATTGGAAGGCACCCCGAAAGTCCACTCCTCGTAAGGCAGGCTGTTCTGGTGAACAAGAGCGGAGTGATGTCCAGTTGCCTAGAAGTCACAACACACTAACTAAGCAACTGGGACTTTCTTACTAGTAGACAGGTGGTACTACATTCTCTCCATGATGATCATGGCCATCTTGGCACAGGCAAGAAATTGGGATTATTGAAAGACTGATTCTATTGGCCCCCAATGGCTCGGTATGTCAACGAATATTGCAAGAACTGTGGAAGGTGCGTGCCCAGAAAGACTTTGCCTACGAGGGCCGCACTATTGACAAATCACCAGCAGTGGACCACTGGACCTGGTCTGCATGGACTTTCTGTCCTTAGAGCCAGACAGCAATAATACCATTAACATTCTAGTGGGCACTGACCATTTCCCCCGGTATGCTCAAGCATTCCCGACAAAGGATCAATGAGCTACTACGGTCGCCAAGGAGCTGTGGGACAAGTACTTTGTCCATTATGGATTGCCAGCTAGGATACATTCTGGTCAAGGGCGGGATTTTGAAAGCCAACTCATCAAGGAATTACTGCGTATCTGTGGAATAAAGAAATCCTGAACGCCTTACCACCGACAAGGGGGCCCGTAACCTGAGAGATTCAACAGGACTCTATTGAATATGATGGGCACATTGTATTGTATGTCTTTATTTATATAGCGCCATAAATGTACATAGCGCTTCACAGTAGTAATACATATCATATAAATAACAAATGTGAAAAAGAAAAAATGTGCACAAGCGTTAAAGACTAAAACACCAGTGTGACAATTGCAAAATATATATATATAAAGGCTGCCTAGTAATACTGTCAGTACTGACAGAGAAAGTGAAAGTGAAAACAAAGAAAAACCTGGCGCCAAAAGTTCATTGGATAATCCTGTACTCCTCAGGGGATCAGCACACTTGCTTGACAGGCCATATAGGGGAAAAAACACAAACAGACACAGATCATAGTGCAACACTGTAGGGTTAAAACAGGTCTACACTAATACACACACTGCACATATAACATAGAGACTCCTAGTGACTATAAACTTGGTATTGGACTTTGGTATTGGACTTTTTGGGACACTTGGTCACATTTGAGCCCCATTGCAGCCGTTAGTTCTTGGCATACAGGACGTTTGTACTGTCCCTTTAAGGGCACGTGCACACTCGCGTGCAGGCACGCTGAGACAGCCTGTGTAACCGGAGGAGGAAGTGAGGAGAGCAGCCTCACGTGGAGGAGAGCTGTGAGCCCCACAAGCAGGCCTCCAACACTGCCACTGTTCCTGTTAACCCCTGGAGGGAGAGTCAGCACGAGAGTCACGGTGCAGCAGGAATCACATCTCTGCAAAGACATCAGCAGCAGCCGGAAGACTCTTTGTTGCATTGCCTGTATTTGCCTTGCTGCTTGTAAGTAGGGCTCTGATTTTTCATATCTGGATGACCAGCGGTGTTCTCATTTGTCCAAACCATTTTATGGCATAGTTCTTTTTATTTAATAAATAGTTTTTATAGTCACTAGGAGTCTCTATGTTATATGTGCAGTGTGTGTATTAGTGTAGACCTGTTTTAACCCTACAGTGTTGCACTATGATCTGTGTCTGTTTGTGTTTTTTCCCCTATATGGCCTGTCAAGCAAGTGTGCTGATCCCCTGAGGAGTACAGGATTATCCAATGAACTTTTGGCGCCAGGTTTTTCTTTGTTTTCACATATAAATAACAAATAATATAAATAACAGATCATGGGAATAAGTGCTTCAGACATACTGTAAAAGTAACATTAAGGAAGGAGTCCCTGCTCCGAGGAGCTTACAATCTAATTGGTAGGTAGGGAGAACGTACAGAGACAGTAGGAGGGAATTCTAGTAAGTGCGTCTGCAGGGGGCCAAGCTTTATGTATCATGTGTCCATGATTATCCAGTGCTATTCATATGCTTCTTTAAGCAGATGTGTCTTAAGGTGAGTCTTAAAGGTGGATAGCGAGGGGGCTAGTCGGGTATTGAGGGGAAGGGCATTCCAGAGGTGTGGGCAGAAAGTGAGAAAGGTTTAAGGCGGGAGAGAGCTTTAGATACAAAGCGGGTAGAAAGAAGACATCCTTGAGAAGAACGCAAGAGTCGGGATGGTGCATAGCGAGAAATTAGGGCTGAGATGTAAGGAGGGGCAGAAGAATGTAAAGCTTTAAAAGTGAGCAGGAGAATTGAGTGTGAGATACGGGATTTAATCGGAAGCCAGGAGAGGGATTTCAGGAGGGGAGATGCGGAGACAGATTTAGGAAAGAGTAGAGTGATTCTGGCAGCAGTGTTTAGGATAGATTGTAGGAGAGACAGGTGAGAGGCAGGAAGGCCAGACAGCAGGAGGTTGCAGTAATCGAGACGTGAGAGAATGAGGGCCTGAGTCAGAGTTTTAGCAGTTGAGTAACATTAAATACTCATGTGAATTTATGATGCAGTTAGCATGTGCACCACTTACTAGATGCATTTAGTACATGAATATAACCACACCAGGAATGCCTCTACAGGGTATTCGCCCTATTACCCGATGTTTGAACAGGAAGCACGATTATACATCAGCCTGTGTTTTGAAGTGGTGGCAGATGGCACATCCCCGACTATGTACATGCAGTATGTACAGAGGCTCAATGAACAGTTGAAAGAAGCATTCAGGCTGGCCAATACTGTTGCTGATATGAATAATTGGGGCAATAAAAGCCATTATGACCAGCGAGTACATGGACAAGAGTTACAAGGGCAGGATAAAGTCCTTATCTGGAATCTGGGCATACCCGGTAAACACAAAATAGCGAATCGCTGGAAATCAGAGCCTTATGTGGTTGTGGAGAAACTACAAGGACTTCCAGTATATCGAGTAAGGCGTGAAAAAGGGAGCGGCCAACCAAGAACCTGCATAGGAATCGTTTTCTGCAAATGCAGGTAGTACAACGCCCTGAGAAAGAACATTTTCCAGGAATAGCTAATCAGGAAAAAATTGCAGAAAACGGCAGTGCACTGCCACAAAGGCAGGAGGAGGCTCACAAGTAAAATAAAGTGATTTATTCCATGACAGGATCAAACATAGCCCCTATATAGCTCCACAAGCAACACACCTACGCGTTTTGGGCCGTGTGCCCTTTATCAAGGTATTTATCAAGAAACACAGTAAAGACACAGCGCAAAACGCTCATAGTGTAAAAAATTTATGTATTAGTATAACCAATAAAAGGTGAGTATTAAGCGTACATCAATAAAGTGAAAAACAATCAGTTTCGGGATATTGTTACCCAAACGCCACAGGAGACCGGAACAGATGTCCTCGCATGGATTTGGACACTGGTGCCTCTGGTACACAGTCCTGTTAGGGTAAGTAGGAAGCCTTAGAAAGTTCTACTCCCACGACACAGATCACACGTGTGCTGCTGTCCCATGCAGTGCTTTGGGGCAAAGCGGAGCTCCACGCCAGCTAGATTCTCTCTCTCCCCTCCGTGCAGAACACTTCCGGGTTGGTGACGTCACCGCGGGAGAAAACGCCGATTTTGGCGCCGTTTTTGCTGGGGCTGCTCGTGTGATGGGGTAGTTGTTAGAGATTAGACTCTTGGCAGTTCTTCCAATGCGTTTCGAAACCCGTTGGAAGAACTGCCAAGAGTCTAATCTCTAACAACTACCCCATCACACGAGCAGCCCCAGCAAAAATGGCGCCAAAATCGGCGTTTTCTCCCGCGGTGATGTCACCAACCCGGAAGTGTTCTGCACGGAGGGGAGAGAGAGAATCTAGCTGGCGTGGAGCTCCGCTTTGCCCCAAAGCACTGCATGGGACAGCAGCACACGTGTGATCTGTGTCGTGGGAGTAGAACTTTCTAAGGCTTCCTACTTACCCTAACAGGACTGTGTACCAGAGGCACCAGTGTCCAAATCCTTGCGAGGACATCTGTTCCGGTCTCCTGTGGCGTTTGGGTAACAATATCCCGAAACTGATTGTTTTTCACTTTATTGATGTACGCTTAATACTCACCTTTTATTGGTTATACTAATACATAATTTTTTTACACTATGAGCGTTTTGCGCTGTGTCTTTTCTGTTTTTCTCTGCTAGTTCCAGGGGGTCCCTGAGCCCCCCCCTTCATTGCAGCTGCATACGCTCAATTCAAGGTCACGTCATTTAATATTATTCATCACGTCACTCAATATAACTTTAGTTGCGCACTTTTTTTCTTTTTCACTCATTTATCAAGAAACACCTTGATAAAGGGCACACGGCCCGAAACGCTGCCAAGACTGTAACAATGGTATTTGGGATCAAGGCTAAATTTCTAAAGCTACCAATCATGGAGCTACAGATCAGAAACCAACTCTAATACCATCCAAGTCTGTGTCACTAGTGTTAAATATCTGGGCATACAGTATGGTTTGACTCCCATTTAACAAAGAGGCTAAACATTGATACATGACATTGACATCCAAAACCTATGCTAAACTAGGTGTACTTTATAGGAACAAGTCCTCCCTTAGCCAGCTGGTCAGAAAACATATTGCACAGCAGATGCTAATGCCAATTATAGATTATGGGGACATAGTAAATGGCAACGCAACCCAAATTCACCTTAGCGAACTAGACACCCTCTACAACCCAATATGCCGCTTTGTCCTCCAATGTAACTACAACACGCATCACTCTGAAATGCTTAATGGACTAGATTAGCCATCACTTGTCTAGGTGCAAAGTTCAGTTTTCCTGTCTTGCCTTCAAATACTTTCTGGGCAAGCTACCCACCTATCTGAATAAGCTTCTCACTCCTATCACATGCAGCACTTATCATGTGAGATCTGACTCCAAAAGACTGTTCACTGTCCCAAAGTTCAACAAATTATCTGGCTGCTACTCCTCTTCCCGTGTACCTCACAACTGGACAAGTTCTTTCAAAACTAAAGCTGTCTCACATGTCAATCTAGTCTTTAACTGTTACATACACCTATAACATATGTTATCTTTAACTGTTCATGTAATGTCTTTACATATAATATATAACCCGGCTCACTTAATGTATCCATGTACTTGTAACCATTTATTTTTCATCTTAACTCTGTGCCCAGGACATACTTGAAAACGAGAGGTAACTCTCAATGTATTACTTCCTGGTAAAACATGTTATTAAAAAAAAAAGAAAAAGAAATGATCTCCAATGAGACTGACGTATGATTCCCCAGGAGTGTTGGCCCGAAAACCCCATAGTTAGTGTGGCTAAATAGGTGGTGCCAATGATATTAGAAATAGGCGACCCTCGGAATAGTGGAACCATGTGGTGTAATAATTATACATTCTGTAAGAACTGCCTATGTATTGGTTCCACCGTACCTTTGATTTTGTGAACCTAGAGAGGAGGCATTTGTTAGCTTAGATAAATGTACGAAGATGGTCTTATCCTGGTTAGTGGGACATCAACATCATAGCAAGGGGAGGATGTAACCCCTGAAGACGTGCCGCAGGGAGAGGGGGCCGTGGTGTTAGACCGAGGTAAGGCGGGAGCGCGCCCGGGGTGGCATGACTCCCGGATCCTTACAGAGGTACAGTAAAATAGAGGGGTTACATTTGCAATGCATCTGATCTCTGACACAACATTAGAGAGAGTTGGGGTACCTTACAATGCATCTGATCTCAGACACGTTATTAGAGAGGGTTGGGGTTTCACAAAATTTCTCAATTTAATTATAGGGTTCCTTAACCCAAAAGAGGTTGAACACCACAGGTATAGAGACTGCAAAGTGGAGTTGTGTTTTGTGTCTTGGAAGATTATCAAGAGCAGCAAAGGAACCTGGTAAAATGTCTAACATAGAGTCAAAGAAACAAAAAGTATATCTGCAGGTGAGATATACCGTACAGACATACATAGATTGAAGAAGAGTTACAACTGTAATCTCTCTTGTTTGGATGCTACTTCCATAACGGCCAAGAACAAGCCAGATGTCAGAAGAGAAGAGAATTGTACGGTCTTAAAATATTATACAGAATGTCTGTCTATGAAGAAGTTTCTTGCAGATACATTACTACATTCATAGGTTTTACTGCTATGAAAGGAAGTACATTTATGTAGGTCCTATAAGACTACTAGGAATATCCACTCAATCTGGCAAAAAATCAACATTCATTTTAAACTAGGTTCTGAAAATAGGGCTAGTGTATAATTTAGTTTCTCCTCAGCCTCACTGTGACCATAACTGTGAATAAACTGGGTAACGTTACATTTCTACTATAATCCTTAAAGCAGCAATCCCGACTGAGGGATATTATTTAAGTAATTGAAGGGTTCTTTTTTCTGAGTCCCCCCCCCCCTCCCCCCCACCTGTTCCCAGGCTCTGGGTAAACCTTTCAAGTCTCCCGGGTTCTGAGTGGTCAGCGGCAGCAGCTTTATATTGGGAACCAGGCTGTCCCCACAGCGAAAACTATGCTGTCTGCCTGTGCTGTGTGTCAGTGTGTGTAAGTATGCTGTCTGCCTGTGCTGTGTGTCAGTGTGTGTAAGTATGCTGTCTGCCTGTGCTGTGCGTCAGTGTGTGTAAGTATGCTGTCTGCCTGTGCTGTGCGTCAGTGTGTGTAAGTATGCTGTCTGCCTGTGCTGTGTGTCAGTGTGTGTCAGCATGCTGTCTGCCTGTGCTGTGTGTCAGTGTGTGTCAGCATGCTGTCTGCATGTGCTGTGTGTCAGTGTGTGTCAGCATGCTGTCTGCCTGTGCTGTGTGTCAGTGTGTGTAAGTATGATGTCTGCCTGTGCTGTGTGTCAGTGTGTGTAAGTATGCTGTCTGCATGTGCTGTGTGTCAGTGTGTGTAAGTATGCTGTCTGCCTGTGCTGTGTGTCAGTGTGTGTAAGTATGCTGTCTGCCTGTGCTGTGCGTCAGTGTGTGTAAGTATGCTGTCTGCCTGTGCTGTGTGTCAGTGTGTGTCAGCATGCTGTCTGCCTGTGCTGTGTGTCAGTGTGTGTCAGCATGCTGTCTGCCTGTGCTGTGTGTCAGTGTGTGTCAGCATGCTGTCTGCCTGTGCTGTGTCAGTGTGTGTAAGTATGCTGTCTGCATGTGCTGTGTGTCAGTGTGTGTAAGTATGCTGTCTGCCTGTGCTGTGTGTCAGTGTGTGTAAGTATGCTGTCTGCATGTGCTGTGTGTCAGTGTGTGTAAGTATGCTGTCTGCCTGTGCTGTGTGTCAGTGTGTGTAAGTATGCTGTCTGCCTGTGCTGTGTGTCAGTGTGTGTAAGTATGCTGTCTTCCTGTGCTGTGTGTCAGTGTGTGTAAGTATGCTGTCTGCCTGTGCTGTGTGTCAGTGTGTGTAAGTATGGTGTCTGCCTGTGCTGTGTGTCAGTGTGTGTAAGTATGCTGTCTGCCTGTGCTGTGTGTCAGTGTGTGTAAGTATGCTGTCTGCCTGTGCTGTGTGTGTAAGTATGCTGTCTGCCTGTGCTGTGCGTCAATGTGTGTAAGTATGATGTCTGCCTGTGCTGTGTGTCAGTGTGTGTAAGTATGCTGTCTGCCTGTGCTGTGCGTCAGTGTGTGTAAGTATGCTGTCTGCCTGTGCTGTGTGTCAGTGTGTGTAAGTATGCTGTCTGCCTGTGCTGTGTGTCAGTGTGTGTAAGTATGCTGTCTGCCTGTGCTGTGTGTCAGTGTGTGTAAGTATGCTGTCTGCCTGTGCTGTGTGTCAGTGTGTGTAAGTATGCTGTCTGCCTGTGCTGTGTGTCAGTGTGTGTAAGTATGCTGTCTGCCTGTGCTGTGTGTGTAAGTATGCTGTCTGCCTGTGCTGTGCGTCAGTGTGTGTAAGTATGATGTCTGCCTGTGCTGTGTGTCAGTGTGTGTAAGTATGTTGTCTGCCTGTGCTGTGTGTCAGTGTGTGTCAGCATGCTGTCTGCCTGTGCTGTGTGTCAGTGTGTGTCAGCATGCTGTCTGCCTGTGCTGTGTGTCAGTGTGTGTCAGCATGCTGTCTGCCTGTGCTGTGTGTCAGTGTGTGTCAGCATGCTGTCTGCCTGTGCTGTGTGTCAGTGTGTGTAAGTATGATGTCTGCCTGTGCTGTGTGTCAGTGTGTGTAAGTATGCTGTCTGCATGTGCTGTGTGTCAGTGTGTGTAAGTATGCTGTCTGCCTGTGCTGTGTGTCAGTGTGTGTAAGTATGCTGTCTGCATGTGCTGTGTGTCAGTGTGTGTAAGTATGCTGTCTGCCTGTGCTGTGTGTCAGTGTGTGTAAGTATGCTGTCTGCCTGTGCTGTGTGTCAGTGTGTGTCAGCATGCTGTCTGCCTGTGCTGTGTGTCAGTGTGTGTAAGTCTGCTGTCTGCCTGTGCTGTGTGTCAGTGTGTGTAAGTATGCTGTCTGCCTGTGCTGTGTGTCAGTGTGTGTAAGTATGCTGTCTGCCTGTGCTGTGTGTCAGTGTGTGTAAGTATGCTGTCTGCTTGTGCTGTGTGTCAGTGTGTGTAAGTATGGTGTCTGCCTGTGCTGTGTGTCAGTGTGTGTAAGTATGCTGTCTGCCTGTGCTGTGTGTCAGTGTGTGTAAGTATGCTGTCTGACTGTGCTGTGTGTCAGTGTGTGTAAGTATGCTGTCTGCCTGTGCTGTGTGTGTAAGTATGCTGTCTGCCTGTGCTGTGCGTCAGTGTGTGTAAGTATGATGTCTGCCTGTGCTGTGTGTCAGTGTGTGTAAGTATGCTGTCTGCCTGTGCTGTGTGTCAGTGTGTGTCAGCATGCTGTCTGCCTGTGCTGTGTGTCATTGTGTGTCAGCATGCTGTCTGCCTGTGCTGTGTGTCAGTGTGTGTCAGCATGCTGTCTGCCTGTGCTGTGTGTCAGTGTGTGTAAGTATGATGTCTGCCTGTGCTGTGTGTCAGTGTGTGTAAGTATGCTGTCTGCATGTGCTGTGTGTCAGTGTGTGTAAGTATGCTGTCTGCCTGTGCTGTGTGTCAGTGTGTGTAAGTATGCTGTCTGCATGTGCTGTGCGTCAGTGTGTGTAAGTATGCTGTCTGCCTGTGCTGTGTGTCAGTGTGTGTAAGTATGCTGTCTGCCTGTGCTGTGTGTCAGTGTGTGTCAGCATGCTGTCTGCCTGTGCTGTGTGTCAGTGTGTGTAAGTATGCTGTCTGCCTGTGCTGTGTGTCAGTGTGTGTAAGTATGCTGTCTGCCTGTGCTGTGTGTCAGTGTGTGTAAGTATGCTGTCTGCCTGTGCTGTGTGTCAGTGTGTGTAAGTATGGTGTCTGCCTGTGCTGTGTGTCAGTGTGTGTAAGTATGCTGTCTGCCTGTGCTGTGTGTCAGTGTGTGTAAGTATGCTGTCTGCCTGTGCTGTGTGTGTAAGTATGCTGTCTGCCTGTGCTGTGCGTCAGTGTGTGTAAGTATGATGTCTGCCTGTGCTGTGTGTCAGTGTGTGTAAGTATGCTGTCTGCCTGTGCTGTGTGTCAGTGTGTGTCAGCATGCTGTCTGCCTGTGCTGTGTGTCAGTGTGTGTAAGTATGCTGTCTGCCTGTGCTGTGTGTCAGTGTGTGTAAGTATGCTGTCTGCCTGTGCTGTGCATCAGTGTGTGTAAGTATGCTGTCTGCCTGTGCTGTGTGTCAGTGTGTGTAAGTATGCTGTCTGCCTGTGCTGTGTGTCAGTGTGTGTAAGTATGCTGTCTGCCTGTGCTGTGTGTGTAAGTATGCTGTCTGCCTGTGCTGTGCGTCAGTGTGTGTAAGTATGATGTCTGCCTGTGCTGTGTGTCAGTGTGTGTAAGTATGCTGTCTGCCTGTGCTGTGCGTCAGTGTGTGTAAGTATGCTGTCTGCCTGTGCTGTGTGTCAGTGTGTGTAAGTATGCTGTCTGCCTGTGCTGTGTGTCAGTGTGTGTAAGTATGCTGTCTGCCTGTGCTGTGTGTCAGTGTGTGTAAGTATGCTGTCTGCCTGTGCTGTGTGTGTAAGTATGCTGTCTGCCTGTGCTGTGCGTCAGTCTGTGTAAGCATGATGTCTGCCTGTGCTGTGTGTCAGTGTGTGTAAGTATGCTGTCTGCCTGTGCTGTGCGTCAGTGTGTGTAAGTATGCTGTCTGCCTGTGCTGTGTGTCAGTGTGTGTAAGTATGCTGTCTGCCTGTGCTGTGTGTCAGTGTGTGTCAGCATGCTGTCTGCCTGTGCTGTGTGTCAGTGTGTGTCAGCATGCTGTCTGCCTGTGCTGTGTGTCAGTGTGTGTCAGCATGCTGTCTGCCTGTGCTGTGTGTCAGTGTGTGTAAGTATGATGTCTGCCTGTGCTGTGTGTCAGTGTGTGTCAGTATGCTGTCTGCATGTGCTGTGTGTCAGTGTGTGTAAGTATGCTGTCTGCCTGTGCTGTGTGTCAGTGTGTGTAAGTATGCTGTCTGCATGTGCTGTGTGTCAGTGTGTGTAGGTATGCTGTCTGCCTGTGCTTTGTGTCAGTGTGTGTCAGCATGCTGTCTGCCTGTGCTGTGTGTCAGTGTGTGTAAGTATGATGTCTGCCTGTGCTGTGTGTCAGTGTGTGTAAGTATGCTGTCTGCATGTGCTGTGTGTCAGTGTGTGTAAGTATGCTGTCTGCCTGTGCTGTGTGTCAGTGTGTGTAAGTATGCTGTCTGCATGTGCTGTGTGTCAGTGTGTGTAAGTATGCTGTCTGCCTGTGCTGTGTGTCAGTGTGTGTAAGTATGCTGTCTGCCTGTGCTGTGTGTCAGTGTGTGTAAGTATGCTGTCTGCCTGTGCTGTGTGTCAGTGTGTGTAAGTATGCTGTCTGCCTGTGCTGTGTGTCAGTGTGTGTAAGTATGGTGTCTGCCTGTGCTGTGTGTCAGTGTGTGTAAGTATGCTGTCTGCCTGTGCTGTGTGTCAGTGTGTGTAAGTATGCTGTCTGCCTGTGCTGTGTGTCAGTGTGTGTAAGTATGCTGTCTGCCTGTGCTGTGTGTGTAAGTATGCTGTCTGCCTGTGCTGTGCGTCAGTGTGTGTAAGTATGATGTCTGCCTGTGCTGTGTGTCAGTGTGTGTAAGTATGCTGTCTGCCTGTGCTGTGTGTCAGTGTGTGTCAGCATGCTGTCTGCCTGTGCTGTGTGTCAGTGTGTGTAAGTATGCTGTCTGCCTGTGCTGTGTGTCAGTGTGTGTAAGTATGCTGTCTGCCTGTGCTGTGCATCAGTGTGTGTAAGTATGCTGTCTGCCTGTGCTGTGTGTCAGTGTGTGTAAGTATGCTGTCTGCCTGTGCTGTGTGTCAGTGTGTGTAAGTATGCTGTCTGCCTGTGCTGTGTGTGTAAGTATGCTGTCTGCCTGTGCTGTGCGTCAGTGTGTGTAAGTATGATGTCTGCCTGTGCTGTGTGTCAGTGTGTGTAAGTATGCTGTCTGCCTGTGCTGTGCGTCAGTGTGTGTAAGTATGCTGTCTGCCTGTGCTGTGTGTCAGTGTGTGTAAGTATGCTGTCTGCCTGTGCTGTGTGTCAGTGTGTGTAAGTATGCTGTCTGCCTGTGCTGTGTGTCAGTGTGTGTAAGTATGCTGTCTGCCTGTGCTGTGTGTGTAAGTATGCTGTCTGCCTGTGCTGTGCGTCAGTCTGTGTAAGCATGATGTCTGCCTGTGCTGTGTGTCAGTGTGTGTAAGTATGCTGTCTGCCTGTGCTGTGCGTCAGTGTGTGTAAGTATGCTGTCTGCCTGTGCTGTGTGTCAGTGTGTGTAAGTATGCTGTCTGCCTGTGCTGTGTGTCAGTGTGTGTCAGCATGCTGTCTGCCTGTGCTGTGTGTCAGTGTGTGTCAGCATGCTGTCTGCCTGTGCTGTGTGTCAGTGTGTGTCAGCATGCTGTCTGCCTGTGCTGTGTGTCAGTGTGTGTAAGTATGATGTCTGCCTGTGCTGTGTGTCAGTGTGTGTCAGTATGCTGTCTGCATGTGCTGTGTGTCAGTGTGTGTAAGTATGCTGTCTGCCTGTGCTGTGTGTCAGTGTGTGTAAGTATGCTGTCTGCATGTGCTGTGTGTCAGTGTGTGTAGGTATGCTGTCTGCCTGTGCTTTGTGTCAGTGTGTGTCAGCATGCTGTCTGCCTGTGCTGTGTGTCAGTGTGTGTAAGTATGATGTCTGCCTGTGCTGTGTGACAGTGTGTGTAAGTATGCTGTCTGCATGTGCTGTGTGTCAGTGTGTGTAAGTATGCTGTCTGCCTGTGCTGTGTGTCAGTGTGTGTAAGTATGCTGTCTGCATGTGCTGTGTGTCAGTGTGTGTAAGTATGCTGTCTGCCTGTGCTGTGTGTCAGTGTGTGTAAGTATGCTGTCTGCCTGTGCTGTGTGTCAGTGTGTGTAAGTATGCTGTCTGCCTGTGCTGTGTGTCAGTGTGTGTAAGTATGCTGTCTGCCTGTGCTGTGTGTCAGTGTGTGTAAGTATGGTGTCTGCCTGTGCTGTGTGTCAGTGTGTGTAAGTATGCTGTCTGCCTGTGCTGTGTGTCAGTGTGTGTAAGTATGCTGTCTGCCTGTGCTGTGTGTCAGTGTGTGTAAGTATGCTGTCTGCCTGTGCTGTGTGTGTAAGTATGCTGTCTGCCTGTGCTGTGCGTCAGTGTGTGTAAGTATGATGTCTGCCTGTGCTGTGTGTCAGTGTGTGTAAGTATGCTGTCTGCCTGTGCTGTGCGTCAGTGTGTGTAAGTATGCTGTCTGCCTGTGCTGTGTGTCAGTGTGTGTAAGTATGCTGTCTGCCTGTGCTGTGTGTCAGTGTGTGTAAGTATGCTGTCTGCCTGTGCTGTGTGTCAGTGTGTGTAAGTATGCTGTCTGCCTGTGCTGTGTGTCAGTGTGTGTAAGTATGCTGTCTGCCTGTGCTGTGCGTCAGTGTGTGTTAGTATGATGTCTGCCTGTGCTGTGTGTCAGTGTGTGTAAGTATGCTGTCTGCCTGTGCTGTGTGTCAGTGTGTGTCAGCATGCTGTCTGCCTGTGCTGTGTGTCAGTGTGTGTAAGTATGCTGTCTGCCTGTGCTGTGTGTCAGTGTGTGTAAGTATGCTGTCTGCCTGTGCTGTGTGTCAGTGTGTGTAAGTATGCTGTCTGCCTGTGCTGTGTGTCAGTGTGTGTAAGTATGGTGTCTGCCTGTGCTGTGTGTCAGTGTGTGTAAGTATGGTGTCTGCCTGTGCTGTGTGTCAGTGTGTGTAAGTATGCTGTCTGCCTGTGCTGTGTGTCAGTGTGTGTAAGTATGCTGTCTGCCTGTGCTGTGTGTGTAAGTATGCTGTCTGCCTGTGCTGTGCGTCAGTGTGTGCAAGTATGAAGTCTGCCTTTGCTGTGTGTCAGTGTGTGTAAGTATGCTGTCTGCCTGTGCTGTGCGTCAGTGTGTGTAAGTATGCTGTCTGCCTGTGCTGTGTGTCAGTGTGTGTAAGTATGCTGTCTGCCTGTGCTGTGTGTCAGTGTGTGTCAGCATGCTGTCTGCCTGTGCTGTGTGTCAGTGTGTGTAAGTATGCTGTCTGCCTGTGCTGTGTGTCAGTGTGTGTAAGTATGCTGTCTGCCTGTGCTGTGCGTCAGTGTGTGTAAGTATGCTCTCTGCCTGTGCTGTGCGTCAGTGTGTGTAAGTATGCTGTCTGCCTGTGCTGTGCATCAGTGTGTGTAAGTATGCTGTCTGCCTGTGCGTCGGTGTGTGTAAGTATGCTGTCTGCCTGTGCTGTGCGTCAGTGTGTGTAAGTATGCTGTCTGCCGGTGCTGTGCGTCAGTGTGTGTAAGTATGCTGTCTGCCTGTGCTGTGTGTCAGTGTGTGTCAGCATGCTGTCTGCCTGTGCTGTGTGTCAGTGTGTGTCAGCATGCTGTCTGCCTGTGCTGTGTGTCAGTGTGTGTCAGCATGCTGTCTGCCTGTGCTGTGTGTCAGTGTGTGTAAGTATGATGTCTGCCTGTGCTGTGTGTCAGTGTGTGTAAGTATGCTGTCTGCCTGTTCTGTGCGTCAGTGTGTGTAAGTATGCTGTCTGCCTGTGCTGTGCGTCAGTGTGTGTAAGTATGCTGTCTGCCTGTGCTGTGTGTCAGTGTGTGTAAGTATGCTGTCTGCATGTGCTGTGTGTCAGTGTGTGTAAGTATGCTGTCTGCCTGTGCTGTGTGTCAGTGTGTGTAAGTATGCTGTCTGCCTGTGCTGTGTGTCAGTGTGTGTAAGTATGCTGTCTGCCTGTGCTGTGTGTGTAAGTATGCTGTCTGCCTGTGCTGTGCGTCAGTGTGTGTAAGTATGATGTCTGCCTGTGCTGTGTGTCAGTGTGTGTAAGTATGCTGTCTGCCTGTGCTGTGTGTCAGTGTGTGTAAGTATGCTGTCTGCCTGTGCTGTGCGTCAGTGTGTGTAAGTATGCTGTCTGCCTGTGCTGTGTGTCAGTGTGTGTAAGTATGCTGTCTGCCTGTGCTGTGTGTCAGTGTGTGTCAGCATGCTGTCTGCCTGTGCTGTGTGTCAGTGTGTGTAAGTATGCTGTCTGCCTGTGCTGTGTGTCAGTGTGTGTAAGTATGCTGTCTGCCTGTGCTGTGCGTCAGTGTGTGGAAGTATGCTCTCTGCCTGTTCTGTGCGTCAGTGTGTGTAAGTATGCTGTCTGCCTGTTCTGTGCGTCAGTGTGTGTAAGTATGCTGTCTGCCTGTGCTGTGCATCAGTGTGTGTAAGTATGCTGTCTGCCTGTGCGTCAGTTTGTGTAAGTATGCTGTCTGCCTGTGCTGTGCGTCAGTGTGTGTAAGTATGCTGTCTGCCTGTGCTGTGCGTCAGTGTGTGTTAGTATGCTCTCTGCCTGTGCTGTGCGTCAGTGTGTTTAAGTATGCTGTCTGCCTGTGCTGTGTGTGTAAGTATGCGGTCTGCCTGTGCTGTGTGTCTTTGTTTAAGTATGCTGTCTGCATGTGCTGTGTGTCAGTGTGTGTAAGTATGCTGTCTGCCTGTGCTGTGTGTCAGTGTGTGTAAGTATGCTGTCTGCCTGTGCTGTGTGTCAGTGTGTGTCAGCATGCTGTCTGCCTGTGCTGTGTGTCAGTGTGTGTAAGTATGCTGTCTGCCTGTGCTGTGTGTCAGTGTGTGTAAGTATGCTGTCTGCCTGTGCTGTGTGTCAGTGTGTGTAAGTATGCTGTCTGCCTGTGCTGTGTGTCAGTGTGTGTAAGTATGCTGTCTGCTTGTGCTGTGTGTCAGTGTGTGTAAGTATGGTGTCTGCCTGTGCTGTGTGTCAGTGTGTGTAAGTATGCTGTCTGCCTGTGCTGTGTGTCAGTGTGTGTAAGTATGCTGTCTGCCTGTGCTGTGTGTCAGTGTGTGTAAGTATGCTGTCTGCCTGTGCTGTGTGTGTAAGTATGCTGTCTGCCTGTGCTGTGCGTCAGTGTGTGTAAGTATGATGTCTGCCTGTGCTGTGTGTCAGTGTGTGTAAGTATGCTGTCTGCCTGTGCTGTGTGTCAGTGTGTGTCAGCATGCTGTCTGCCTGTGCTGTGTGTCAGTGTGTGTCAGCATGCTGTCTGCCTGTGCTGTGTGTCAGTGTGTGTCAGCATGCTGTCTGCCTGTGCTGTGTGTCAGTGTGTGTAAGTATGATGTCTGCCTGTGCTGTGTGTCAGTGTGTGTAAGTATGCTGTCTGCATGTGCTGTGTGTCAGTGTGTGTAAGTATACTGTCTGCCTGTGCTGTGTGTCAGTGTGTGTAAGTATGCTGTCTGCATGTGCTGTGTGTCAGTGTGTGTAAGTATGCTGTCTGCCTGTGCTGTGTGTCAGTGTGTGTAAGTATGCTGTCTGCCTGTGCTGTGTGTCAGTGTGTGTCAGCATGCTGTCTGCCTGTGCTGTGTGTCAGTGTGTGTAAGTATGCTGTCTGCCTGTGCTGTGTGTCAGTGTGTGTAAGTATGCTGTCTGCCTGTGCTGTGTGTCAGTGTGTGTAAGTATGCTGTCTGCCTGTGCTGTGTGTCAGTGTGTGTAAGTATGGTGTCTGCCTGTGCTGTGTGTCAGTGTGTGTAAGTATGCTGTCTGCCTGTGCTGTGTGTCAGTGTGTGTAAGTATGCTGTCTGCCTGTGCTGTGTGTCAGTGTGTGTAAGTATGCTGTCTGCCTGTGCTGTGTGTGTAAGTATGCTGTCTGCCTGTGCTGTGCGTCAGTGTGTGTAAGTATGATGTCTGCCTGTGCTGTGTGTCAGTGTGTGTAAGTATGCTGTCTGCCTGTGCTGTGTGTCAGTGTGTGTCAGCATGCTGTCTGCCTGTGCTGTGTGTCAGTGTGTGTATGTATGCTGTCTGCCTGTGCTGTGTGTCAGTGTGTGTAAGTATGCTGTCTGCCTGTGCTGTGCATCAGTGTGTGTAAGTATGCTGTCTGCCTGTGCTGTGTGTCAGTGTGTGTAAGTATGCTGTCTGCCTGTGCTGTGTGTCAGTGTGTGTAAGTATGCTGTCTGCCTGTGCTGTGTGTGTAAGTATGCTGTCTGCCTGTGCTGTGCGTCAGTGTGTGTAAGCATGATGTCTGCCTGTGCTGTGTGTCAGTGTGTGTAAGTATTCTGTCTGCCTGTGCTGTGCGTCAGTGTGTGTAAGTATGCTGTCTGCCTGTGCTGTGTGTCAGTGTGTGTAAGTATGCTGTCTGCCTGTGCTGTGTGTCAGTGTGTGTCAGCATGCTGTCTGCCTGTGCTGTGTTTCAGTGTGTGTCAGCATGCTGTTTGCCTGTGCTGTGTGTCAGTGTGTGTCAGCATGCTGTCTGCCTGTGCTGTGTGTCAGTGTGTGTCAGTGTGTGTCAGCATGCTGTCTGCCTGTGCTGTGTGTCAGTGTGTGTCAGCATGCTGTCTGCCTGTGCTGTGTGTCAGTGTGTGTAAGTATGATGTCTGCCTGTGCTGTGTGTCAGTGTGTGTAAGTATGCTGTCTGCATGTGCTGTGTGTCAGTGTGTGTAAGTATGCTGTCTGCCTGTGCTGTGGGTCAGTGTGTGTAAGTATGCTGTCTGCATGTGCTGTGTGTCAGTGTGTGTAGGTATGCTGTCTGCCTGTGCTGTGTGTCAGTGTGTGTAAGTATGATGTCTGCCTGTGCTGTGTGTCAGTGTGTGTAAGTTTGATGTCTGCCTGTGCTGTGTGTCAGTGTGTGTAAGTATGCTGTCTGCATGTGCTGTGTGTCAGTGTGTGTAAGTATGCTGTCTGCCTGTGCTGTGTGTCAGTGTGTGTAAGTATGCTGTCTGCATGTGCTGTGTGTCAGTGTGTGTAAGTATGCTGTCTGCCTGTGCTGTGTGTCAGTGTGTGTAAGTATGCTGTCTGCCTGTGCTGTGTGTCAGTGTGTGTAAGTATGCTGTCTGCCTGTGCTGTGTGTCAGTGTGTGTAAGTATGGTGTCTGCCTGTGCTGTGTGTCAGTGTGTGTAAGTATGCTGTCTGCCTGTGCTGTGTGTCAGTGTGTGTAAGTATGGTGTCTGCCTGTGCTGTGTGTCAGTGTGTGTAAGTATGCTGTCTGCCTGTGCTGTGTGTCAGTGTGTGTAAGTATGCTGTCTGCCTGTGCTGTGTGTCAGTGTGTGTAAGTATGCTGTCTGCCTGTGCTGTGTGTGTAAGTATGCGGTCTCCCTGTGCTGTGCGTCAGTGTGTGTAAGTATGATGTCTGCCTGTGCTGTGTGTCAGTGTGTGTAAGTATGCTGTCTGCCTGTGCTGTGCGTCAGTGTGTGTAAGTATGCTGTCTGCCTGTGCTGTGTGTCAGTGTGTGTAAGTATGCTGTCTGCCTGTGCTGTGTGTCAGTGTGTGTAAGTATGCTGTCTGCATGTGCTGTGTGTCAGTGTGTGTAAGTATGCTGTCTGCCTGTGCTGTGTGTCAGTGTGTGTAAGTATGCTGTCTGCCTGTGCTGTGTGTCAGTGTGTGTAAGTATGCTGTCTGCCTGTGCTGTGTGTCAGTGTGTGTAAGTATGCTGTCTGCCTGTGCTGTGTGTCAGTGTGTGTAAGTATGGTGTCTGCCTGTGCTGTGTGTCAGTGTGTGTAAGTCTGCTGTCTGCCTGTGCTGTGTGTCAGTGTGTGTAAGTATGCTGTCTGCCTGTGCTGTGCGTCAGTGTGTGTAAGTATGCTGTCTGCCTGTGCTGTGTGTCAGTGTGTGTAAGTATGCTGTCTGCCTGTGCTGTGTGTCAGTGTGTGTAAGTATGGTGTCTGCCTGTGCTGTGTGTCAGTGTGTGTAAGTATGCTGTCTGCCTGTGCTGTGTGTCAGTGTGTGTAAGTATGCTGTCTGCCTGTGCTGTGTGTCAGTGTGTGTAAGTATGCTGTCTGCCTGTGCTGTGTGTCAGTGTGTGTAAGTATGCTGTCTGCCTGTGCTGTGCGTCAGTGTGTGTAAGTATGCTGTCTGCCTGTGCTGTGTGTCAGTGTGTGTAAGTATGCTGTCTGCCTGTGCTGTGTGTCAGTGTGTGTAAGTATGGTGTCTGCCTGTGCTGTGTGTCAGTGTGTGTAAGTATGCTGTCTGCCTGTGCTGTGTGTCAGTGTGTGTAAGTATGCTGTCTGCCTGTGCTGTGTGTCAGTGTGTGTAAGTATGCTGTCTGCCTGTGCTGTGTGTGTAAGTATGCTGTCTGCCTGTGCTGTGCATCAGTGTGTGTAAGTATGATGTCTGCCTGTGCTGTGTGTCAGTGTGTGTAAGTATGCTGTCTGCCTGTGCTGTGCGTCAGTGTGTGTAAGTATGCTGTCTGCCTGTGCTGTGTGTCAGTGTGTGTAAGTATGCTGTCTGCCTGTGCTGTGTGTCAGTGTGTGTAAGTATGCTGTCTGCCTGTGCTGTGTGTCAGTGTGTGTAAGTATGCTGTCTGCCTGTGCTGTGTGTCAGTGTGTGTAAGTATGGTGTCTGCCTGTGCTGTGTGTCAGTGTGTGTAAGTATGCTGTCTGCCTGTGCTGTGTGTCAGTGTGTGTAAGTATGCTGTCTGCCTGTGCTGTGTGTCAGTGTGTGTAAGTATGCTGTCTGCCTGTGCTGTGTGTGTAAGTATGCTGTCTGCCTGTGCTGTGCGTCAGTGTGTGTAAGTATGAAGTCTGCCTTTACTGTGTGTCAGTGTGTGTAAGTATGCTGTCTGCCTGTGCTGTGCGTCAGTGTGTGTAAGTATGCTGTCTGCCTGTGCTGTGTGTCAGTGTGTGTCAGCATGCTGTCTGCCTGTGCTGTGTGTCAGTGTGTGTCAGCATGCTGTCTGCCTGTGCTGTGTGTCAGTGTGTGTCAGCATGCTGTCTGCCTGTGCTGTGTGTCAGTGTGTGTAAGTATGATGTCTGCCTGTGCTGTGTGTCAGTGTGTGTAAGTATGCTGTCTGCATGTGCTGTGTGTCAGTGTGTGTAAGTATGCTGTCTGCCTGTGCTGTGGGTCAGTGTGTGTAAGTATGCTGTCTGCATGTGCTGTGTGTCAGTGTGTGTAGGTATGCTGTCTGCCTGTGCTTTGTGTCAGTGTGTGTCAGCATGCTGTCTGCCTGTGCTGTGTGTCAATGTGTGTAAGTATGATGTCTGCCTGTGCTGTGTGTCAGTGTGTGTAAGTATGCTGTCTGCATGTGCTGTGTGTCAGTGTGTGTAAGTATGCTGTCTGCCTGTGCTGTGTGTCAGTGTGTGTAAGTATGCTGTCTGCATGTGCTGTGTGTCAGTGTGTGTAAGTATGCTGTCTGCCTGTGCTGTGTGTCAGTGTGTGTAAGTATGCTGTCTGCCTGTGCTGTGTGTCAGTGTGTGTAAGTATGCTGTCTGCCTGTGCTGTGTGTCAGTGTGTGTAAGTATGCTGTCTGCCTGTGCTGTGTGTCAGTGTGTGTAAGTATGGTGTCTGCCTGTGCTGTGTGTCAGTGTGTGTAAGTATGCTGTCTGCCTGTGCTGTGTGTCAGTGTGTGTAAGTATGCTGTCTGCCTGTGCTGTGTGTGTAAGTATGCTGTCTGCCTGTGCTGTGTGTCAGTGTGTGTAAGTATGATGTCTGCCTGTGCTGTGTGTCAGTGTGTGTAAGTATGCTGTCTGCCTGTGCTGTGCGTCAGTGTGTGTAAGTATGCTGTCTGCCTGTGCTGTGTGTCAGTGTGTGTAAGTATGCTGTCTGCCTGTGCTGTGTGTCAGTGTGTGTAAGTATGCTGTCTGCCTGTGCTGTGTGTCAGTGTGTGTAAGTATGCTGTCTGCCTGTGCTGTGTGTCAGTGTGTGTAAGTATGCTGTCTGCCTGTGCTGTGCGTCAGTGTGTGTAAGTATGATATCTGCCTGTGCTGTGTGTCAGTGTGTGTAAGTATGCTGTCTGCCTGTGCTGTGTGTCAGTGTGTGTCAGCATGCTGTCTGCCTGTGCTGTGTGTCAGTGTGTGTAAGTCTGCTGTCTGCCTGTGCTGTTTGTCAGTGTGTGTAAGTATGCTGTCTGCCTGTGCTGTGTGTCAGTGTGTGTAAGTATGCTGTCTGCCTGTGCTGTGTGTCAGTGTGTGTAAGTATGCTGTCTGCCTGTGCTGTGTGTCAGTGTGTGTAAGTATGCTGTCTGCCTGTGCTGTGTGTCAGTGTGTGTAAGTATGCTGTCTGCCTGTGCTGTGTGTCAGTGTGTGTAAGTATGCTGTCTGCCTGTGCTGTGTGTCAGTGTGTGTAAGTATGCTGTCTGCCTGTGCTGTGCGTCAGTGTGTGTAAGTATGCTGTCTGCCTGTGCTGTGTGTCAGTGTGTGTAAGTATGCTGTCTGCCTGTGCTGTGTGTCAGTGTGTGTAAGTATGGTGTCTGCCTGTGCTGTGTGTCAGTGTGTGTAAGTATGCTGTCTGCCTGTGCTGTGTGTCAGTGTGTGTAAGTATGCTTTCTGTCTGTGCTGTGTGTCAGTGTGTGTAAGTATGCTGTCTGCCTGTGCTGTGTGTGTAAGTATGCTGTCTGCCTGTGCTGTGCATCAGTGTGTGTAAGTATGATGTCTGCCTGTGCTGTGTGTCAGTGTGTGTAAGTATGCTGTCTGCCTGTGCTGTGCGTCAGTGTGTGTAAGTATGCTGTCTGCCTGTGCTGTGTGTCAGTGTGTGTAAGTATGCTGTCTGCCTGTGCTGTGTGTCAGTGTGTGTAAGTATGCTGTCTGCCTGTGCTGTGTGTCAGTGTGTGTAAGTATGCTGTCTGCCTGTGCTGTGTGTCAGTGTGTGTAAGTATGGTGTCTGCCTGTGCTGTGTGTCAGTGTGTGTAAGTATGCTGTCTGCCTGTGCTGTGTGTCAGTGTGTGTAAGTATGCTGTCTGCCTGTGCTGTGTGTCAGTGTGTGTAAGTATGCTGTCTGCCTGTGCTGTGTGTGTAAGTATGCTGTCTGCCTGTGCTGTGCGTCAGTGTGTGTAAGTATGAAGTCTGCCTTTGCTGTGTGTCAGTGTGTGTAAGTATGCTGTCTGCCTGTGCTGTGCGTCAGTGTGCGTAAGTATGCTGTCTGCCTGTGCTGTGTGTCAGTGTGTGTAAGTATGCTGTCTGCCTGTGCTGTTTGTCAGTGTGTGTAAGTATGCTGTCTGCCTGTGCTGTGTGTCAGTGTGTGTAAGTATGCTGTCTGCCTGTGCTGTGTGTGTAAGTATGCTGTCTGCCTGTGCTGTGCGTCAGTGTGTGTAAGCATGATGTCTGCCTGTGCTGTGTGTCAGTGTGTGTAAGTATTCTGTCTGCCTGTGCTGTGCGTCAGTGTGTGTAAGTATGCTGTCTGCCTGTGCTGTGTGTCAGTGTGTGTAAGTATGCTGTCTGCCTGTGCTGTGTGTCAGTGTGTGTCAGCATGCTGTCTGCCTGTGCTGTGTGTCAGTGTGTGTCAGCATGCTGTTTGCCTGTGCTGTGTGTCAGTGTGTGTCAGCATGCTGTCTGCCTGTGCTGTGTGTCAGTGTGTGTCAGCATGCTGTCTGCCTGTGCTGTGTGTCAGTGTGTGTCAGCATGCTGTCTGCCTGTGCTGTGTGTCAGTGTGTGTAAGTATGATGTCTGCCTGTGCTGTGTGTCAGTGTGTGTAAGTATGCTGTCTGCATGTGCTGTGTGTCAGTGTGTGTAAGTATGCTGTCTGCCTGTGCTGTGTGTCAGTGTGTGTAAGTATGCTGTCTGCATGTGCTGTGTGTCAGTGTGTGTAGGTATGCTGTCTGCCTGTGCTTTGTGTCAGTGTGTGTCAGCATGCTGTCTGCCTGTGCTGTGTGTCAGTGTGTGTAAGTATGATGTCTGCCTGTGCTGTGTGTCAGTGTGTGTAAGTATGCTGTCTGCATGTGCTGTGTGTCAGTGTGTGTAAGTATGCTGTCTGCCTGTGCTGTGTGTCAGTGTGTGTAAGTATGCTGTCTGCCTGTGCTGTGTGTCAGTGTGTGTAAGTATGCTGTCTGCATGTGCTGTGTGTCAGTGTGTGTAAGTATGCTGTCTGCCTGTGCTGTGTATCAGTGTGTGTAAGTATGCTGTCTGCCTGTGCTGTGTGTCAGTGTGTGTAAGTATGCTGTCTGCCTGTGCTGTGTGTCAGTGTGTGTAAGTATGCTGTCTGCCTGTGCTGTGTGTCAGTGTGTGTAAGTATGTTGTCTGCCTGTGCTGTGTGTCAGTGTGTGTAAGTATGGTGTCTGCCTGTGCTGTGTGTCAGTGTGTGTAAGTATGCTGTCTGCCTGTGCTGTGTGTCAGTGTGTGTAAGTATGCTGTCTGCCTGTGCTGTGTGTCAGTGTGTGTAAGTATGCTGTCTGCCTGTGCTGTGTGTGTAAGTATGCTGTCTGCCTGTGCTGTGCATCAGTGTGTGTAAGTATGATGTCTGCCTGTGCTGTGTGTCAGTGTGTGTAAGTATGCTGTCTGCCTGTGCTGTGCGTCAGTGTGTGTAAGTATGCTGTCTGCCTGTGCTGTGTGTCAGTGTGTGTAAGTATGCTGTCTGCCTGTGCTGTGTGTCAGTGTGTGTAAGTATGCTGTCTGCCTGTGCTGTGTGTCAGTGTGTGTAAGTATGCTGTCTGCCTGTGCTGTGTGTCAGTGTGTGTAAGTATGCTGTCTGCCTGTGCTGTGCGTCAGTGTGTGTAAGTATGATGTCTGCCTGTGCTGTGTGTTAGTGTGTGTAAGTATGCTGTCTGCCTGTGCTGTGTGTCAGTGTGTGTCAGCATGCTGTCTGCCTGTGCTGTGTGTCAGTGTGTGTAAGTCTGCTGTCTGCCTGTGCTGTGTGTCAGTGTGTGTAAGTATGCTGTCTGCCTGTGCTGTGCGTCAGTGTGTGTAAGTATGCTGTCTGCCTGTGCTGTGTGTCAGTGTGTGTAAGTATGCTGTCTGCCTGTGCTGTGTGTCAGTGTGTGTAAGTATGGTGTCTGCCTGTGCTGTGTGTCAGTGTGTGTAAGTATGCTGTCTGCCTGTGCTGTGTGTCAGTGTGTGTAAGTATGCTGTCTGCCTGTGCTGTGTGTCAGTGTGTGTAAGTATGCTGTCTGCCTGTGCTGTGTGTCAGTGTGTGTAAGTATGCTGTCTGCCTGTGCTGTGCGTCAGTGTGTGTAAGTATGCTGTCTGCCTGTGCTGTGTGTCAGTGTGTGTAAGTATGCTGTCTGCCTGTGCTGTGTGTCAGTGTGTGTAAGTATGGTGTCTGCCTGTGCTGTGTGTCAGTGTGTGTAAGTATGCTGTCTGCCTGTGCTGTGTGTCAGTGTGTGTAAGTATGCTGTCTGCCTGTGCTGTGTGTCAGTGTGTGTAAGTATGCTGTCTGCCTGTGCTGTGTGTGTAAGTATGCTGTCTGCCTGTGCTGTGCATCAGTGTGTGTAAGTATGATGTCTGCCTGTGCTGTGTGTCAGTGTGTGTAAGTATGCTGTCTGCCTGTGCTGTGCGTCAGTGTGTGTAAGTATGCTGTCTGCCTGTGCTGTGTGTCAGTGTGTGTAAGTATGCTGTCTGCCTGTGCTGTGTGTCAGTGTGTGTAAGTATGCTGTCTGCCTGTGCTGTGTGTCAGTGTGTGTAAGTATGCTGTCTGCCTGTGCTGTGTGTCAGTGTGTGTAAGTATGGTGTCTGCCTGTGCTGTGTGTCAGTGTGTGTAAGTATGCTGTCTGCCTGTGCTGTGTGTCAGTGTGTGTAAGTATGCTGTCTGCCTGTGCTGTGTGTCAGTGTGTGTAAGTATGCTGTCTGCCTGTGCTGTGTGTATAAGTATGCTGTCTGCCTGTGCTGTGCGTCAGTGTGTGTAAGTATGATGTCTGCCTGTGCTGTGTATCAGTGTGTGTAAGTATGCTGTCTGCATGTGCTGTGTGTCAGTGTGTGTAAGTATGCTGTCTGCCTGTGCTGTGTATCAGTGTGTGTAAGTATGCTGTCTGCCTGTGCTGTGTGTCAGTGTGTGTAAGTATGCTGTCTGCCTGTGCTGTGTGTCAGTGTGTGTAAGTATGCTGTCTGCCTGTGCTGTGTGTCAGTGTGTGTAAGTATGTTGTCTGCCTGTGCTGTGTGTCAGTGTGTGTAAGTATGGTGTCTGCCTGTGCTGTGTGTCAGTGTGTGTAAGTATGCTGTCTGCCTGTGCTGTGTGTCAGTGTGTGTAAGTATGCTGTCTGCCTGTGCTGTGTGTCAGTGTGTGTAAGTATGCTGTCTGCCTGTGCTGTGTGTGTAAGTATGCTGTCTGCCTGTGCTGTGCATCAGTGTGTGTAAGTATGATGTCTGCCTGTGCTGTGTGTCAGTGTGTGTAAGTATGCTGTCTGCCTGTGCTGTGCGTCAGTGTGTGTAAGTATGCTGTCTGCCTGTGCTGTGTGTCAGTGTGTGTAAGTATGCTGTCTGCCTGTGCTGTGTGTCAGTGTGTGTAAGTATGCTGTCTGCCTGTGCTGTGTGTCAGTGTGTGTAAGTATGCTGTCTGCCTGTGCTGTGTGTCAGTGTGTGTAAGTATGCTGTCTGCCTGTGCTGTGCGTCAGTGTGTGTAAGTATGATGTCTGCCTGTGCTGTGTGTTAGTGTGTGTAAGTATGCTGTCTGCCTGTGCTGTGTGTCAGTGTGTGTCAGCATGCTGTCTGCCTGTGCTGTGTGTCAGTGTGTGTAAGTCTGCTGTCTGCCTGTGCTGTGTGTCAGTGTGTGTAAGTATGCTGTCTGCCTGTGCTGTGCGTCAGTGTGTGTAAGTATGCTGTCTGCCTGTGCTGTGTGTCAGTGTGTGTAAGTATGCTGTCTGCCTGTGCTGTGTGTCAGTGTGTGTAAGTATGGTGTCTGCCTGTGCTGTGTGTCAGTGTGTGTAAGTATGCTGTCTGCCTGTGCTGTGTGTCAGTGTGTGTAAGTATGCTGTCTGCCTGTGCTGTGTGTCAGTGTGTGTAAGTATGCTGTCTGCCTGTGCTGTGTGTCAGTGTGTGTAAGTATGCTGTCTGCCTGTGCTGTGCGTCAGTGTGTGTAAGTATGCTGTCTGCCTGTGCTGTGTGTCAGTGTGTGTAAGTATGCTGTCTGCCTGTGCTGTGTGTCAGTGTGTGTAAGTATGGTGTCTGCCTGTGCTGTGTGTCAGTGTGTGTAAGTATGCTGTCTGCCTGTGCTGTGTGTCAGTGTGTGTAAGTATGCTGTCTGCCTGTGCTGTGTGTCAGTGTGTGTAAGTATGCTGTCTGCCTGTGCTGTGTGTGTAAGTATGCTGTCTGCCTGTGCTGTGCATCAGTGTGTGTAAGTATGATGTCTGCCTGTGCTGTGTGTCAGTGTGTGTAAGTATGCTGTCTGCCTGTGCTGTGCGTCAGTGTGTGTAAGTATGCTGTCTGCCTGTGCTGTGTGTCAGTGTGTGTAAGTATGCTGTCTGCCTGTGCTGTGTGTCAGTGTGTGTAAGTATGCTGTCTGCCTGTGCTGTGTGTCAGTGTGTGTAAGTATGCTGTCTGCCTGTGCTGTGTGTCAGTGTGTGTAAGTATGGTGTCTGCCTGTGCTGTGTGTCAGTGTGTGTAAGTATGCTGTCTGCCTGTGCTGTGTGTCAGTGTGTGTAAGTATGCTGTCTGCCTGTGCTGTGTGTCAGTGTGTGTAAGTATGCTGTCTGCCTGTGCTGTGTGTATAAGTATGCTGTCTGCCTGTGCTGTGCGTCAGTGTGTGTAAGTATGAAGTCTGCCTGTGCTGTGCGTCAGTGTGTGTAAGTATGCTGTCTGCCTGTGCTGTGTGTCAGTGTGTGTAAGTATGCTGTCTGCCTGTGCTGTGTGTCAGTGTGTGTAAGTATGCTGTCTGCCTGTGCTGTGTGTCAGTGTGTGTAAGTATGCTGTCTGCCTGTGCTGTGTGTGTAAGTATGCTGTCTGCCTGTGCTGTGCGTCAGTGTGTGTAAGCATGATGTCTGCCTGTGCTGTGTGTCAGTGTGTGTAAGTATTCTGTCTGCCTGTGCTGTGCGTCAGTGTGTGTAAGTATGCTGTCTGCCTGTGCTGTGCGTCAGTGTGTGTAAGTATGAAGTCTGCCTTTACTGTGTGTCAGTGTATGTAAGTATGCTGTCTGCCTGTGCTGTGCGTCAGTGTGTGTAAGTATGCTGTCTGCCTGTGCTGTGTGTCAGTGTGTGTCAGCATGCTGTCTGCCTGTGCTGTGTGTCAGTGTGTGTCAGCATGCTGTCTGCCTGTGCTGTGTGTCAGTGTGTGTAAGTATGATGTCTGCCTGTGCTGTGTGTCAGTGTGTGTAAGTATGCTGTCTGCATGTGCTGTGTGTCAGTGTGTGTAAGTATGCTGTCTGCCTGTGCTGTGTGTCAGTGTGTGTAAGTATGCTGTCTGCATGTGCTGTGTGTCAGTGTGTGTAGGTATGCTGTCTGCCTGTGCTTTGTGTCAGTGTGTGTCAGCATGCTGTCTGCCTGTGCTGTGTGTCAGTGTGTGTAAGTATGATGTCTGCCTGTGCTGTGTGTCAGTGTGTGTAAGTAGGCTGTCTGCATGTGCTGTGTGTCAGTGTGTGTAAGTATGCTGTCTGCCTGTGCTGTGTGTCAGTGTGTGTAAGTAGGCTGTCTGCATGTGCTGTGTGTCAGTGTGTGTAAGTATGCTGTCTGCCTGTGCTGTGTGTCAGTGTGTGTAAGTATGCTGTCTGCCTGTGCTGTGTGTCAGTGTGTGTAAGTATGCTGTCTGCCTGTGCTGTGTGTCAGTGTGTGTAAGTATGCTGTCTGCCTGTGCTGTGTGTCAGTGTGTGTAAGTATGCTGTCTGCCTGTGCTGTGTGTCAGTGTGTGTAAGTATGCTGTCTGCCTGTGCTGTGTGTCAGTGTGTGTAAGTATGCTGTCTGCCTGTGCTGTGTGTCAGTGTGTGTAAGTATGCTGTCTGCCTGTGCTGTGTGTCAGTGTGTGTAAGTATGGTGTCTGCCTGTGCTGTGTGTCAGTGTGTGTAAGTATGCTGTCTGCCTGTGCTGTGTGTCAGTGTGTGTAAGTATGCTGTCTGCCTGTGCTGTGTGTCAGTGTGTGTAAGTATGCTGTCTGCCTGTGCTGTGTGTATAAGTATGCTGTCTGCCTGTGCTGTGCGTCAGTGTGTGTAAGTATGAAGTCTGCCTGTGCTGTGCGTCAGTGTGTGTAAGTATGCTGTCTGCCTGTGCTGTGTGTCAGTGTGTGTAAGTATGCTGTCTGCCTGTGCTGTGTGTCAGTGTGTGTAAGTATGCTGTCTGCCTGTGCTGTGTGTCAGTGTGTGTAAGTATGCTGTCTGCCTGTGCTGTGTGTGTAAGTATGCTGTCTGCCTGTGCTGTGCGTCAGTGTGTGTAAGCATGATGTCTGCCTGTGCTGTGTGTCAGTGTGTGTAAGTATTCTGTCTGCCTGTGCTGTGCGTCAGTGTGTGTAAGTATGCTGTCTGCCTGTGCTGTGCGTCAGTGTGTGTAAGTATGAAGTCTGCCTTTACTGTGTGTCAGTGTATGTAAGTATGCTGTCTGCCTGTGCTGTGCGTCAGTGTGTGTAAGTATGCTGTCTGCCTGTGCTGTGTGTCAGTGTGTGTCAGCATGCTGTCTGCCTGTGCTGTGTGTCAGTGTGTGTCAGCATGCTGTCTGCCTGTGCTGTGTGTCAGTGTGTGTAAGTATGATGTCTGCCTGTGCTGTGTGTCAGTGTGTGTAAGTATGCTGTCTGCATGTGCTGTGTGTCAGTGTGTGTAAGTATGCTGTCTGCCTGTGCTGTGTGTCAGTGTGTGTAAGTATGCTGTCTGCATGTGCTGTGTGTCAGTGTGTGTAAGTATGCTGTCTGCCTGTGCTGTGTGTCAGTGTGTGTAAGTATGCTGTCTGCCTGTGCTGTGTGTCAGTGTGTGTAAGTATGCTGTCTGCCTGTGCTGTGTGTCAGTGTGTGTAAGTATGCTGTCTGCCTGTGCTGTGTGTCAGTGTGTGTAAGTATGCTGTCTGCCTGTGCTGTGTGTCAGTGTGTGTAAGTATGGTGTCTGCCTGTGCTGTGTGTCAGTGTGTGTAAGTATGCTGTCTGCCTGTGCTGTGTGTCAGTGTGTGTAAGTATGCTGTCTGCCTGTGCTGTGTGTCAGTGTGTGTAAGTATGCTGTCTGCCTGTGCTGTGTGTATAAGTATGCTGTCTGCCTGTGCTGTGCGTCAGTGTGTGTAAGTATGAAGTCTGCCTGTGCTGTGCGTCAGTGTGTGTAAGTATGCTGTCTGCCTGTGCTGTGTGTCAGTGTGTGTAAGTATGCTGTCTGCCTGTGCTGTGTGTCAGTGTGTGTAAGTATGCTGTCTGCCTGTGCTGTGTG